>NW_009936838.1:16756-32169 GCF_000696875.1 Nestor notabilis
TCATCCGACTTCTTTTCCTCTCCTCTCTGTACTTTTAAATGTATTTTTTCTTCTGGTAAAAGATAACCAACACTTGCTATGCATTGCGTTATCTTGAACACAATCAAAATTTTGCCTGAGGGCTGCAATGGAAATTCCCCAAAACCCTCAAGAGGCCCTGATTCATCAAGATTGAGCAAAAGCATTTACCTTTTTTTTTTAACTTGGATATATGGCCTGGGAATGCAGATGGCTTCAGCTTGCACGGCTTCTCAGTGCCCAGATCATACAATTTTCTGGCTTATATTCAGTCTCTACTCTATTAGGCAAAAAATATTTCCAAACTGAGGCTTCCTCGCCTCACTATTCCCACACCTTTCAAGTGTCACAATTAGTAACCGAGGTGAGTGGCAGCTTATGCTCCACACATTCATTTTTTTAAATGAACAGCAGGATCTGACACTTTAAAATCCCAATTTACTCTCAAAATCTAATAATAATTGTCAAACTTATTAACTGATGTATGGCTAATCAACACAAAGAAAGAAATTACATCTAAAATTACATCTAATTATATTATGGCATTGTATGGTTTGCTGTGATACCTCAGCTTCATCTTACAACTTCGTATTGACTTCCATCTTTTGACTTTGGCCTCTCCACTTTCTAGGTAACAAAGAGTTATACACATTCATGAAAGGAACAGCATGACATACCTACCTCTGCTTAAAAGATTACATGATAGAGGAATGTATTCTTACTGGAGAACAGTCACTGCTTTAGGGCATGAAGTTCAGAAATCCAGGCAGGGCTTACAAAAATACTGTTCAATATGAGAGGCTGATAAGCCAGGCAGATAAATGCCTAGTATTGACAAATCAAACCCTCAATGCTCCCACCTTTCATGGCAGTCCAAAGGAAATGAAGGGCTAAACGCCCCTGAAAAATCAATCTTTTTTTGGTTTAAAAGCAGATTACCAAGTCTCAATGTATTTGCCTCCTTTTTTTGTGAGATAAAGTGAAATATTCATTTGCACACTTCTTCCAGGGAGCACAGTGGCACATCCTGGTAGCAACCTCTGGCAGCTGTTGGTTCTCCACATTCGCAGTAGCCTCATGGATGCAAAGTAGCCTGAAAGTCACTGCAAAAATGTTTTCTATGTTGACATTAAAACCATCTAATTATGAGTTAATATATCATTGATGATTATATTAATTTCCTTGCCATGCTGGAAAAATCAGTCCACTTCTGCCAAAACTCTTTTATTCACACATGCAGTTATGTGAGCAGCACCAGACAGGCTCTTCCATTACTTTAACAAAACTACAGACAAGCAGTTAGACACAAAAGATCACTTTATTTCTCAAATCACACCCCTCTCATTCATGAAAAGGCGCACTTCTAATTGTCACTATTTTAAATATATTCTATATTTTTCCTGTGAAGTTAAATACTTTAAAGAAAAGTCTCCCAAGAAATAAATACAAAGCACAACAGTTTCACTTTATGATTTGCTTTGAGCATTGTCTGGTCCTGCATGCACTCTGGCGAGTTTTGCTGCTCTCTGAAACCCTTAAAAAAGAAAACCAGAGCCAGCCTTCCTTGCTTTCCAGAACCCTCTGCTTATCAGCTGTTAATACAATATTAGAGCATGCACAGAATATAGTATAGCTGTTTAATAATTCTGTAACTTTCATTACACATGCACACATTGTTTTGAAGGATATGATTGTGATGCTTCTTTTCTAGATGCTCATAGAAAACTCTATGTTACAAAATGCTTGTTTGATGATGTGCACGTCTGCTAGCGAAAAGGAAATCAGTACTAACAAGGTTTTCTGGGTTGTTCAATGGGTAACTTACAAAACCAGACAAATCCCAAAGTTACTGATCAGATCACTGCAGCACAACCTGCAACCATCATTTCACCTGAAACCTAATTAGCCCAAATGGTTGGCAATGCTTATCTGTTGTGGAATAAAATGTTACCAAGGTCATAAGAACATGTCATGTGGGGTTTATTCTCCTATGATGAGCACAGTCCAATACAATAGCTTAGCTCCTGCTAACAGCCAGGAACAGAGGTCTGACGATGCAATTTTTATGACGACTGTCATGGCAAAGGAGAGGTGAAAGTAGTCCAGTGCAGGCAGTATCATGTTCCTTCAAGGAGCCAAGACCAGAAAGTTGAAGCACTTCCCATTATCAGAAGTGCTCCTGAAAAGGTTTTCTTGAAAGAGGTATCAGTATAAGCCTGAATGGGCACAGCTGTGAATTCATCCCAGTTACACACCTCACTGAGACGGTATTCCTGAAAATGCAGTCAGGGTCTGGCAGGCTGATTTCGCTACATACACACACACCTAAACGACATTCAAAGACTAAGTCTGAAAACTTAGCTGAAACTTGTACCTGTTCACAACAAGGTCTGAGGTAGTTTACAACCACTCTATGTTTAGGAAATACGAGAAAGAAGGAAAGGGATGTAACACACAAAACTTTCAAGGTGCAATGATAATTGCTACAGAGAAGGGGAATGCAAGCATACAATTTTAAACTGCTATCAAGAAAGGGGAGCACTGAGAGAAATGAGTGAAAAAGTTCATTAAAAGCTGAACTTCTATTTAGCCTGGCTCTTTGTATTTAATTTATGACCTCTGAAGGAACAACAGTAACATTCACTTTGGAAAGAAAACCAATGATAATAATGAAATTGAGCAAATCAGAAAGGAAAGAAAAATATACAAGATATTGGAGCAGGTTAATGGACATGGGTGCTGAATTTATATTTAAACTTAACTTAGGTAAGCCTGCACAAAGCCTGACCTACTACTTGACTCAAAACCTCTTACTGCTTTTTCTCTCAAGGGTAACAAACAGACTGCAAACAGATTATGGAAGCACAAGCTCGAAAAGGGCTAATATTACCCATATCCACAGACAGCCAAATTTAAATTTTGCTCACTAGCACTTGACAGTCTAGTGGTTGTTGCCTTTAAAGTCTGATGTGAATGAATGGGGATGAGGATATTTCATTCAGCATATGATAGAGGTAAAAATAAACTAAACCCAAATCCTTGATAAACTATAATTTGGAGGAAAGTTCCAGGGAACACCACAGCAACAGTGCTATGATGCTAGGTAGGGTGGAAAAGACAGGGAGGAACAAGAAGACTGGGGGAAGCATGTAGCAAAAAGTAAGAGCTATGAAGACTGGAGACAAACAGAACTAGCTCAGACCCCAAGAATCATGTCTTTGTGTTACTCTTCCTCTAAAAACCACTAAAGCCTTGCTCCCTGTGTTCTCTTCCTCCTTTTTTTTTTTTTTTTAGCTCTTCACATTCAGACAAGTGATAGATTCCTTAACAAAATTTCCTACATTAAAAAACAAAACAGGCCATGTAGAAACACATCTGCAAACAGTCACTTCAACTTAGGTAACACACACATTTCGCACACATCCAGTCTTTCACCCAAATGGTTCCTTGCAACTCAGCTCTTGCTGTGATTCGTTTCTAATCTAATCATCTAAGTTCCATAAACATTATATTATTGCATAAAAGCATTCACTCAAAGTATTTGCCTCTCAAAATGAGTGGCATAATTCCTGAAATAGATCCAAATCATGCAACACCAATGCCCTTGTTATTAAAAATGGCATAAACAAATTTACAGAATGACCAAAACAGGATCCTGACCTGCAGAAAGCAGAAATCTGCCCCTATTCTCCAGCAATGAACCCACCTTGATTGTTTCAAAAGCTGTTTTTGAGCATGACAAATCTCTATGAGAAATTCCTGTGAAGAATTCTACTATCTCTTAACAGCTGAAAATAACTAAAAAACCCCAACAGACAGCTACAGAAGATGCCAAACCCCCAATTCTGTGGCCCGACCATGCTTCAAAAGCACAATCTAAAATTTTTATGTAAAGACTTTACATCTACTGTTAAACACATTTATTGGATTATAGGTATTAACCATAGATCACCTAGTGACTATAGCTCAGGAGTACACAGACAACAAATGTGACACAGTGATGTAGACCAAAAGTGATAGGAAGGAATATCCTGTGTGTTTCTGGCAGGTGTGCAAGTTCTCTGCTTCCTCTACAGAAAGAAGCTCCGGTAACTATTCCCTCGGATTACATGGCACATAGTTTTAGACACACAGACCCTCATCTGAACAGTAATACTGCTCAACTTACTTGGTATTACAGGAGTCACCTGGTACTTTTTGGACACATAGCATTTGCTGTAAAAGACCATGCAGGTCAGTTTTGTAAATTCCTCAGACTACTTAGTATAGACTGAGGTGGTTGATGTTTATCTGCCAGTTTTCAGGAATCACTGGATAGTTCTGAAAATCATGAGAAAGTAGGTTACTTTCTTTAAACTGAGGGATAAGTATCTGCACCAAAGATGATAAACACGAAATAGGTGAGCAAAAGTTCTAACGAGGAGAAGTACTTACGTTGTACCAACAGTGCAGCTCTCCTCCTCTACAACACCCCAAAGCCCTAAAGTAGCTGGAGGCACTGGAGAGGCGTGTTTACACCTTTGTAGGGTGAAGCTGCCACTCATTCAGATTTTAGCCAAAAGGATCTGAACTTCTATTCCCATGATGTTTGGGTAATGAATCAATTACAACTTTTTCCAGAACTCTGAGCTGTACTCTTCTATTAGGCTGGAAGGAAAAGGAAAAGAAGCAATGCTCTGATGTCTGGCTGGGTGATAATGTCTAATGCCAAGCATGTGCAGAGCTGATTCTTCCACCATTTAGCTAGTATGACTAAATGTCATCGTAAATATAAACATAGTATTATAAAACTAGTACATAGTTGTACTGGCAGTCACTCTATTGGTAAATGACCTGCAGTTTCCTTGTATTAGACTAGAGGTTTTAATTTGGGCTTTATTTATTTAGGAAAAGTTGCAGGGTGACTTTAAAACTATTTTTCTAGTAAACATTTTCAAAATGCAACACAGGCGCAGATTCCACCATGGAAATATGGGTAGGACTTTGACATTACTTCAGCCAAAGCTTTGCAATGAAAACTTGAAAAGGGCCAACAAAATTCTGCAGGTTTTTTTAGCAGTTAATAAAAATCCTAGGAAGGCTCACTTTGTAAGCACTGCAAGCCATAGCATACAATGTAGCTAGAAGGAATACAGGTGTGTTCTTTAGACTGTACCTCTTTGAGATGAGCATTTAACTTGCTGTATTTTATACACCTCTCTATAGCCAAATAACAACTGGGAAAAACCCAGCTTTGGACCTACTCACCCATACCTTGTTTAGACACTTGCATTTTCTAAGCAATCATCAAATAGAGTCAGCATTCCACAACAGCAGCTCTGCACACCTGCCTGCACAGAATTTTAACTATTTTATTCAGTTTTGGAGCCTTACGAGCTGTTCTAAATTCAAGCTAAATAATTAGCTACTAGCTTAATTTAACATATGTATATATAAACATTTAGATACACCTAAAACTTGACACAGGACTTTTTCTGTATCCTGAGCAAAGCTTTGTGGAGCTTATATATATATATGTATGACTGATGTAACTAGTGCAACTGACAACAACAACAATCGATTAAAAATGAACTAAGGATTCTAACCTAAATACACCATTAACTGAAATGGGAACCATACCTCAAGCATCCTCTGAGATCTAGAAATTATTATTTCTGAAGCATGGTTTAGTCCTCTGGCAACTGATATCATGACATAAAATGTTTACTCTTGAACACATTATGCCTTTCTGGCTCTGATTATTTGCTGACTACAAACAACAAAATTACCAATTCGTTCACTTGTCCATTTGACACACCTGTCAAAATCTAAGCCAATTAATACTTTCATAGAGAAATGCAAGGTTTGCTTTCTGTGAAACCACATCTAAGTTCTAATTCCTTATTGAGTGTCTCTGAGTGGGCACCACTATATAACCAGAACCACTAACACAAAACATCAGACAAGAACGGCATTAACATTGTCTTCTAATTTTCATACTGACTCTTCTAAATGCACAATACATCACTGAATAAGTAGATGCTTGCATGCATTTGGTTGAAAAACTTAATTTACTTAGAGTGGGACAATTATAGACATCTCTCACTTTCTTTCATGGAAACCAGCTCATCAAATCAGATACTAAACTGTAAACTCTCTAATTTAATGTTATCATTAGTAAAGCTGAAGATGCATTAAATTCATTTGAATTTTTCAGCCATACTGTGAAGCACTGAGCTTGTCATAATAAACAAGAAAAACTGATTTGCATGAGGAAAAAAGAAATCGAGCTCTAAAAACAGAGAATGGCAATGAAGAACAGTTCCCTCTCTAACAAAATGGGTGATTCCTCCTCTGTATTGTCTTTTACATTAGACATGGATTAACTTCTCTCACTGTAATTCCATTTAACATGTCATTTGAATTTGGTTTAGAGCTGATTGGCAATGGCTTGAACATAGAGCTGCACAGGTTTTGCTCACTTCAGAAATTAATTTTCCCAGATATATTTGGCTGTACATTTCCATGAATAAAAATCTTTTAAATGCACTTGGAATAAGTTAATTAAATAAAGATACTTTAGAAAGAGCTTTGCTGAGCTCCATGAGTTGAGCCTGTCTGAATTCAACCTATGGAAGAAAAACTGAGAAAATGAGGCCAGGGGAATTTAAAGATACTAAAGTATTAAACAGAAATGGCTCAATAGTGACAATATAGTTAGTTCCATTATGCAGAAATCTAACAGCAGGTTTATTTTATAGTTTCTGACTAGAAAGCAATGAATACCTGGTCAGTTCTGCTCTACTCCTGTTGAAATAAAATATGAGTGATAACACAGTTCTGAATAATTACAGTATTCCATCACTCTGATAAACCCTGGTATTAAGCTGTAACAAGACAACTTCCACGGAAGGGAAAAAAACAAAAAATCAAAAAAAAAAAAAGAAAAAAATTCAGAAGAATATACAAGAACTGCATCTGAAATTAGGAGTCAATACATACAGACAATAATCAGAAAGAATGAGAACATTCAGACCAAACCACATATCAGTTCTGTGTGGTACCTTCCTCTGTCACTAGTAATATGCTGCTGACACAATGTTTAATACAGAGACATGTACTAGGCAATACATATATTAGGAGTGTTTGCTGGAGGATAGTGTTAGAAGACCAAGCAGAGTTCAGGTCCCTTAAATGTTTCAACATTATTTCTCTGAATAAAAAGGTAAAGGATTCCCACTAGAAAATGTGAAGTTGTGGCAGGGTTTGTCTTAAAAGCCTGGGAGCTCTATGATTACATTGGACTCACCCCAGTTACTGGTTCTGAGAAGAACAGAAGAAAATAAAGACATTAAGAAAGGCCATGTGTGACTGAGAATCAGTCTAATACTAAAAATTTATGTTCACCTGTCTGAAGGGATAATGCAAAGTTTTTAAGTTGTAATTGATTTTTGGGGTACTGGAAGGTCTGTAGCACTTGACAGCTTTTGCTTTGGGAATCGCTCAGATTCTAGGCAGAAAGCGAATGTCACGGGCAATAAACAGACATGTCAGTTCAACAGTGAGTCATAGGACAAGATCAAAAAGATGTGTAGTAGGTTATTGTCTACAAGACTTATTTTTATCATAAAAATTAATTTTGCACAAAAATAATAAGCTGAAAATCCTGTTCTTTCTCTGAAAGCCAACACTCAGAACAGCGGGCACTTACTTATTAAAATCTTAATTACTTTTTTTTAAACAGGTCTATAATGGTGACTACTGAAGACTCAGCTAGGAAGTTCTGCCCTTTGCATATCCACAGTTTGAGAAAAGCAAACTTGTTTGCTCAAACTGCAAAGAAATACCACCACTGACATGGAAGAATTTATCTACCAAAGACAAGATATGCTCCATGATTCTCAGTGTTTTTAGCATGGATTACAATCAGAATTGAGAAGTAAAACCAGAAAGCTTTTCTAAGGAAGTTAAAAAAAAAAAAAAAAAGAAAAAGAAATCCAATTTTGTTTGACCTACACTTAAACAAGAGTTGTGTCCCCCTTGAGAGACCTAACTGGTCTCAATTATTTCATGCTCTAAAGGCTGTGAAGCCATAAGGTAATCAGCACCCCGGACTCGGTGCTGGCTGGCACAAGCAGTATCCTGCCTCAGAACTCCAGAGTACCTGAGGCAGCTGTGGCACATATTCTAAGCTATCTGTAATGCAGTCGGCATGCATCTTCACCGACAGACATTCGCAAGTCAGAAGACAGCAGTGGGAAGGAAGGGGATGGCCTGCAAATGTTAGAACTCAACTGGAATTTGGCAATGAAAAATACTATACTATTATTGATAAAGCCTAATCAATTTTATTTGAATCATGAAAAAAGGAAGGTTTCCTCCTCTGAAGTTTCTACTGATTCATTGCTACCACTTGTTATATTTCTTCCTGTTTTTGCACAACCAGTATCCAACAAGGAAATTCTTTCAAATTAACTAGAGTGATAAATTAACATACTATTTGCTATGTTGATATAACTCACTTTATCACTACGGTTATGCAAAGGAAAACCATATTTATCCTACACTAGCTTTGTTTTCTTCTGACAGGGCTATTTGTCACCACAGGAAATTCCAAGTTCATAAAACTGGATGGCTGACATTTCCAATATAATATACTTTGTGAGAAGTAACAACCCTCCTAATCAATTTGGCCAATTACATCAGCGTTTGTCTTAATACAAAATCACTTTATCCCATACTGAAAGACCAGCATGGAGCTCTTCCAAAAAGTCATGGGGATCTGAAGAGTAAGAGACTGTGTCATCATCAGTGTGGAAACACTTAGAACAAGCAAAGTAGCAGGCAATGTAATCCAGACAGACACGGATAACAAATTCTGTGACTGTAAAGTAAAAGCTGGATCTTTTACAATGCAGTGTAAAGCATCATATTTTATGAAGATTATGTCATGGCCTTTGAATTTTTAGCTTCAGATCACAGAACATTTTTTACTTAGAAAAAAAATAAGTATCTGAAAATTCTTCTTTTTATATTCTGACAACTGCCTGTCAGTGACCAGCTGCAGTTCCACTTTTCTAAATCAAACATTTTTGATGATCTGTTGCAAGTTTTCTTAGAAATACAGGTAAAATTTAAGTAATCATCTTCAGGAATGGAAAATAAGTTTTTCTTCAAGACGGATGCTTGATTTAGGAATTTCCTTTTTGAGGGTAATAAATGACAATTTTGTACTTTGAAAAGTCAACTAAGGTCAAGATTAATATAGCATTCATTAATTACTTTGTTGATATCATGAAGGCTTTTCTTGTCATCCCACTGATGAATGAGGGAATTTGCATCTCAGCAGGTAAACATGTTTGATACTTCCTTAATCTACTGCACAGCATTTGCTACAGCCAAAAATAAGAGACAAAGTGGAATACAGAGTCAAAACAATTTAGAAAACAGATTACTAGTTACAAAGAATGTGAATGAAGAATAACTTTTAAAAATAACATATATTCTGGACTGATGTGTTCCAAAACACTCTCTTTGCTAATGGAAGCCTTCAGGGAACAAATACTTATTTCATATGCCCTTCATTCTGCTTGAGTCATTTTAGATTTCCACTGTAGTTCTGCCTTTTATTTCCTTCTGTTCTCCTTGCCTTGGTTAGATTAGAGAGGTAGGGTGTTAATGGGGTACTTGATGAAGATTGAAGACCTCTTTTCTCCCCCCTCGGAGACCAGCCTGATTTGAACAAATTGAGGAGAGTGAAGCAGACTCTTCATGTCCTTGGGAAAAGCCTTTTCCATTTCAGCATTTTCGGCTTTCAGACATGGTCCCCTTTGTTCAAAGAGAGAAAGAAAGAAAAGGTGCCAGGACAAGAAGGTTCTGAATATCATTTTATGTAACGTCAACAGGGGTGCTAAAACTCCCTTTCAATCTCCTTTATGGTTGGTGAGCATGTGAACGCGAGGTGGATCCAGGAGGGGAATGCAGGGAACTAGTGCTTGCAGCTCGAACAGGGCGAGAAACAAGCTGTTGTCCACCAGTCCCCACCTCTGTTGTTGCCACTTCCTTACTACTCTCATCCTTGTGGGTACCGTTTTGTGCTGGGCACTCAAAATGCACACAGTGAAACACCTGTAGAGAACAAAGAAATGAGGGTAAGGCAAAACAATTAAATGCTGGCAAAAGCATGATCAAAGTAAGATGAAGTCTATATGGAAGTATGCAGGCCACATCAGTGCCAAAGTACTTAGTCAAATTAGAATGTTTCACCATGCGGTTGAAACCAATTATCCATGGGCCATAAACATATTAAAGTGATACAAGTGGAGTTAGAGGAGGCTTTTCAGTAATACCAACCTTTACATATGGCACCAAAAACCAGAAAGATAGTTCCAAAGCATACAGAGATATTTGTAAACGATTTTTTTTCATTGCCAAGTAGCATAAATATCTGCTACATGCTATTGGATGACAACAACAATTATATTGTCTTAAGTGTATCTTATGATCTAATTACTTCCTCAAACGACTGAATATTCATGCACATGAGAAATGAAATTTAAATCATTACCAATATGATTCTATTTCAAGATTGCCCTCTGCTGTAACAGCAACAGTAGCTCTACAGATATATCCTGCAGTATGTAGAAAGGTATTCAGAGCATCCAAGAAGGCTGCTGCTTCATCAGATGAAATATTCCATTTCAAACAGTGATCATTTTCTGATTTTTCAAACAATACCCGGGACCCCTGTACAGATAACTGTGTCTTAGAGTAAAAGGACCATATGTTTAAGCATTTTTTCAGATTTATTTTCTACTTTATTTACTCTTACTTGTACTTGTTCTTGAAGTGCCTGGGAGAAGAAGGGGGAGGAACTCTTTAAAACTGCTATAAAACTTATTTCCATGTGAATTCTTGTTGCTATGAATTGCACAGCTTTGCCATGTACTGAACAAATAAATGTTTTCTTATACTAATTTAAAATCTGCAATTTTCTCATGCATTGTCGTTTCAGAGCTAAAGCTTAATGAATATTAAACCCTGAATTTTAAACATATTGTTTTAACTTAATTTTGTATGCTTTTATGACATCTTCTATTATTCTTCTTGCAAGTAGATCATGTCTTTAAAGCTATTCTCACAAAGGTAATCTTTTAATCTTAACTGCCCTTTCCCAGACCCTTTCAAAATAACGCAGGCAAAAATTAAATACCATAAGCAAGACATGGGTATATTACATATTCTTACAAGACTACAGAATTTTGTATTTTCTATCCTTTCTGCAATACAACTGAAAACCCTATTATTCTTTTTGACCATCCCTGCTCAAGTGCACATTGAACAGACTGCAGCAACATGTCTGCAATAGCCCCAGGGTCTTTTCTGTGAAGGTAGCTAGTTAATTCCAATTCTGACAGCATCCATGAAATGAATAAAAAACCATACTCAATCACTGTTTTTTTATCCCCATTATATTTTCTTGTGCTTCTCAGTGTAATTCTTGCAGGTTTTTCCAAAGATACATAGCTATGCACGTTTATATTTCTATATATAGATACATGCTCAAATAAACATGTATTGCTATGCCTTTACATATACACATATGAAGAGACTACAAATCCACACCCATAGCCACACATCCACACACGTGCACAAAATGGTTTTACTCTGCCTTTTTCTAGTTTTTTTCTAAAGCTGAACTGATTTCTACAGTGGCATGAATTCTCTCCATCTGTTTACCGTTCTTGAGAAGACAAGTTTTGCATTCAGCTGTGCTTCTTCAGAAGTCCCTTTTATATGCATCCCACTCCCATGTGAAGTAAACAGCTTTAAAGTAACAGCTATTTTTCCAGCTGCACTTATCAGCATCGGGACATGAAGAAAACAGTATTATCTCATCAGTGCCACCTCACTAAGACGCTGCTTTTCTTTAAAGGCAGCACAGTCTAATTAATGGGAGATCTCCAAGTCAGAAGATTCTATATTTCTGTTGTACCCCACACCAAGTGTTTCTCATTTAAAACTTCACTTTACAAAGTAATGCATGCTTTTTTACATACAGTATGGATACAACTGAAATTTAGCTAACACTACTCTACAAAGTATGAAGTACCCAATTCTTAAATTGTAACTGTCCTTTTTACTGATTCCTTAATACTTAATGCTCCACTCAACATCTGGTACACTAACAAGCCTGCAAATTTACAACATTATTTGCAGTTACTCTACCACTTCAGCAAACAGAGAGTACTGCTTGTGAAAGAAGTAGAGAGCACAGAAGTACAATTGAGCTCACCTGCTTCATCCAGTATCGGAATTACCTATTTCAGAACTGTATTACTAAACCAAACAATCCTGCATGTGTTTCTCTCAACAGGCAGAGATGACAGGTCAGCATCATCCTCTAATCAATGGTATGGTATACTTCTCATGGAGATCTTAAAAAAGGTCTGACAAATAAAGCAGGAAGGCCAAGCACATAGACACTGGTACAGTAATTTGTAAGATAAAGCTCTCACATCAGCAACTATGTGTCCTTTCCAGGTCAGTAATACTGAAGAGGAACAAGAAGATAAAACTTAAACAGTTGAAGTATCGGGTGACCTGTCTGACAAATAAATGATGACAAGGACTAAGGAAAAATAATCCTTTTCTTTATAAAAGCAGGATGTCTGGAAGCTCAAGAAAACAAAAAGTTGCAGTTCTACCATGTTCTAATATACCAAAACGTACTCAAATGCCAGGTCAAAAAAGAATGAATAAAAAATCTGTGAAAAACATGTCTTTCAAAACTTGGAAAATCTGGCAAAGGAAACAAAAATTTTAAAAATGAAGTAATTCACAAAATAGAGAAATTTCATGGGATATTTTTTTTCAATTCCAAAAATCAGCTCTTCACCTTGGAAAGTACAGCTTGTGCTTCAAAGGTACATATTGGTAAAACAAATAGGGAGTGTTTTTGTACCTATTACAGTAAAATTCCTTAATGAAAATATTCTGCCATTAGCATCTACTGCTTAAAATTAGAGTGGTTTGACATAAAATAAATACAACCAGCTGTGGGCAAATAAATCTGGAAACTGTTTGTGTTCTTACTGAAGAGACCACTGAGACTATAGACTCCAGAACAAACCAAGACTTTGGCTACACTGTTATGATTTAAATTGGAAGTATGAAAAATATCTTGATACCTGATCTGGAAAATGCAAATTTATGACAAAATGTTACAGAGCATCTGTTTAATATAAATCAAAAATGTAATTCAGTAATAGGTACATGCTGGTAACGTTCCTCTTTTACAATCTTTAGGAGAAACAATAAAAAAAAGTGTTGTGTACAGATCTTAAAGACAAAACAGCAAAAGACCTAGAACAGCAGCATCTGTTTATAGTTCCACTGAGTCACTACATAAACAGCTGTAACCTCAGTTTGCACATACTGATCTTCACTAAAGTTAAATATAAATAACTACACAGGATATTATATTCCTTGGAAATAATAACCGATTTGAAATTAGGATTGTGTTTAAAAGCCCATAACTCTTCAGCACTTAAGGCTACCTTTGCGAATCAAAAGTTGGAAGTAGTTTCCCATAGGCGGATTTGCTAAGTTTACATACTGCACCTCATTCTTTTTTAATGGAGATGAGAACTTACAGAGAGTGGCACGAGAGCAAACAAGACACTCTGTATGGATCAGTAATGGAAAAGGCCTTCTTCATGAATCTACAACAGGCAGCTTCTGATTCTGTGGCTTTAAGAACTCACTGATTAAGACTGAAGTGTACACTGCAATAGACAGTGCTTAGGAAAAAAAAGAACTGCTTTCCCAGTTCAGTTGATTGGTCAGCTTCTTTCCAACTGTCTGCTGAGAACTAATGTTCGCATCTGGTGAGGCATATGTTTGCAATAATTGCTCTAAAATTAGACATAAGCAATGCTATTTGACAATTCTCCCAATGCTTAAGAACCAGCAATCCCATATGCTGAATATGATCAGAAATTGTGACTCCTAGAGTTGACAACCTCTAATTACTACAAATTTAATAGTGCTATCCACAGTTTATTGTAAAGTGTGAAAATACAAGGATTTGCAGTGAACTACATGTGTGGGATGTAGTCATGCATGCATACACGCAGAAGCAGCAGCTTTTGGTGCCTCTTATAAGCTCAGCATATAGGGTCCTAATCTCAAAGACTTACATATATTCTTAAATTCACATATTGTAAATTGTTTTACTGAAGTAATCTCTAAAATCTGGACTTCATCTGAGACAATAAACAACAATTACAAAAGACAGAAGCACAAGCAAACAATAAAAGGATGATACTGCACTCAGTCAATTATGGCAAAATATTTTTTTTCCTGTATAAAATGAAGTGAAAAGAGTTTTTTGTTTTGGCCACTACTGGTAAATGACTTACCAGGTATGAAAATTAACTATAAGAGAATCTTATGCAAATACGATGTTCTTATGAAGACCAAGATGCTTCTTATGCTTTATTCATTAGAAAGAAAATATTAAGGTGAAAAAAACAAATAATCAGAGACTATACACCTTTCTCTAGTGCACTAAAATACTATTTTCATCATATATCAAATAAGGATTAATTTAAAACCAAACCCAACAGGAATATTTGACAGCACTATGGAAAGGGCAAAGCCAGAAACACTTTACTTTGTAAACTCCAGACTGGCAACAATGCTTCAAATCTGTAGGAAAGATGGTAACACAGTTCGCAAATACTCCAATATAAAAAGCATTCATTCTTATTCTGCAGGATTGCCAGAGCAAGGAAAATGAAGCGAGTACATTTTAGAAGGCATTATCAATTTTAGTGCAAGATATGGAAACTGTGCTTTGCATATTCATGAAGAATACAGGTTTTCTTAAAAGTTCCTTACCTCATTAGCTGTGTTGTGAGTTCCGACTATTCTGATAAAAGATGCAGGTTGTTTATCAAAAGTGATTGTTTGCCAGGATCTTCAAAAAAATTCCAGAAAGACATACCAATATTAAACATGGTCACAACAGCTTGCAGTAAAATATACAGAGAATCCATTCAAGTGACAGTACCTACCATTACCACGTAATAGGGTAAACAGAGAAACACTTTTCATCACCTGAATTTCAAGCATTCCTTCTCATTTTTAAAGTGCTTTGACTCTGCTTATATGTTTTCATACATACCATATACTACTAAAATTTGTGTGCAGGAATAACACCCTCACTATTGCTCACAGTTTAAAAAAACAGTAAAAGAAAAAAATACCTGAATCAAAGTCTACAATCCTTGACTAATACTGACTCATTAGATAAACAAAAGGTCAGATAAATAAAAGTTAATGCATCCACTTGTTCAGTATTCATGAAAAATCATCAGAGCTTTTTTAAAGAAAATTACATTCCTAGGGAA
>NW_009936838.1:32200-42343 GCF_000696875.1 Nestor notabilis
CCTCAAATAAACTCCTACTACTCTAAGTGAAGCAGTCGAGGCAGAGGAGCCAAGCTTCCCTTGTGCAGGCCAAGGTCCTTCCAGTAAATTACAGGTGACATAAAGCCTTCTTTGCAGTTCAGGCTGTGAGGATTTCCCCATCCTGACACCAAGGCAGTAGAGAGAAGAGACCAATCCCCAGAGCTGGAGTATAACTTTTTGAGCTAGATTGAGAACACCAAGGGTAGATTGCGACCACTGTAATTTTCCTTCCTCATTCATACTCTTCTGATCTGGGTGAGGTACACCACCTCAATCAGCCTAATACACAGCAGAAAGACAGCAATTCTTACCATACCTTTCTGTATGATATTTCTGTAATACCTTGACAGAATACACTGAGAGTTGTTTAACTCTCAGTTAGAAGAAAAAAAAAGAGTAATAGGAACTAGAGGTTTCAGCTTGATGCCAGTCTTCCACTACACTAAATTAATACTTGAAAACATTAGAATTTAAATTATTTTGTATTAATAAACATGAAAGCTAGATACAGAATTTAACTTTTTTAGCACAACTAGACTCTCACAGAAGGCTTCAGAAATAAAACATAGTTAAGGATAACTTGATTAACTCACTACAGAAGAAGAACATGGGACAGTTTTCCTGAATGTGTTCAGAACACCTTTGGAAGTTTTCATATAAGAAATAAGGGACCAAAGCAAAACTGGAATAAAACAACACTTGCCACCAGTAGACTTCCCCAAAGCCAGGCAGGATGAACTGCTTGGTTCCTGACTATTTGTCTGGAACTTGAATTTTCCCTCAGCAATGTCACAAACCTAGCATTTCTGGGTTTAATTTAGTTGATTGTTACTTTTATCACTGCTGTCAGGTTATATTTGCTTAAAGAAGATTATGAGCCCAATCAAGAGCTAATTTCAAGTAGTTTACTAGTATTACTGCATGAAATAATGGATGTAATTAGAGTTACTCATCATAATAGAAAGGTGCGGTCTGTGTCAGGCCTCAGAGGTACAGCAGTTATCTACCTAACAGCACGGTTTATCTATATCCCTTATGTGGCTATGTCATTCTTATTTTAAATTTCAGGTTGTTTCTTCAAGCTCTAAATAAAATATAAAATGAGAATTAACTATTCTGTTGACTGTCTCAAGACCTGAAAGACTGCTACGATTTAAATGCTTTTTTTCCTTAAACGGGAAAAATCTTCCCTCCATAGGAAACTCCTATGAGTTTCCTACTTATATCACAGCCAAGCAGTTCCTCTTCATGCCAAAGGTGAGTGGCTGGGACCACCAGATGATTGCAACACTACTTCTCAAAGTATCACAATAGTGTGCATTATGCATATGCTTTCACATTTATACACACACACTTTATGCAAGGAGAGTAGTGATGTAAAAATCTGATTTCCCCATTTATTGATTTGGAAAATATTCTGAAGCTATTCTGAATAAAAGAGTTTAAAATCCTAAAGAAGCCGGGGTTGTTTAGTCTGGAGAAAAGGAGGTTCAGGGGGGACGTTATTGCTCACTACAACTACCTGAAAGGATGGAGAGAGGAGATGGCTGCTCTCTTCTCCCAAGTAACAAGTGATAGGACAAGAGGTAACAGCTTCAAGCTGTGCCAAGAGAGGTTTAAATTGGATATTAGGAAAAACTTCTTCACCAAGAGGGTAATCAGGCATTGGAACAGGCTGCCTAGGAAAGTGGTAGAACCACCTCTCTGGAAGTGTTCAAAAACTCTGTGCATGAGGCCCTCAGTGACATGGTTTAGTGGTGGTTAACAGTTGGACTTGATGATCTTAAAGGTCTTTTCTAACCCATCTGATTCTATGATTCTGTGACATGGTCATAAAGAAGCTATCAGAACTTACTTCTCCCATAAACTCATATTGTTGTCTTTGGACTTTCCGAATCTCTGTACTCCTGTCATGGTTTAAGCCCAGCTGGTAACTCAGAACCACGCAGCCGCTCGCTCACTCCCTCCCTCCGGTATATACAAGGTATAATACAAACCACTACTGCTACCAATAATAATGATAAGAGGAATAACAAGGAGAACACAACCGCTCACCACCCGCTGACTGATACCCAGCCCAACCTGAGCAGTGATCTGGGCCTTCCGGGTAACTCTCCCCAGTTTATATACTGGGCATGACGTGCTGTGGTATGGAATAGCCCTTTGGCCAGTTTGGGTCAGGTGTCCTGCCTCTGCTTCCTCCCGGCCTCCCCTCCTCCCTGGCAAAGCATGAGACTGAGAAAGTCCTTGGTCAGAGTAAACATGACTGAGCAACAACTAAAAACATCGGTGTTATCAGCGTTGTTCCCAGGCTGAAAGTCAAAACCACAGCACTGCACCAGCTACTAAGAAGGAGAAAAATGACTGCTGCAGCTGAACCCAGGACAACTCCTTATTAGTGATCCTATAACAAATAAATTTTTCATAGTTTAACTTTTTTAGATATTCAGGCTGTGCTGATCATTTTCTTGGCTTTCGTACCTGTCTTGCTGGTTGATTCCTTTTGGATTTGCTGCTCAATTTTAAGCAGCCCTGTTCATCACTTTCACAAGAGAAATAATCACTACCTCAAGCTGAGGTTTACATCTCTCAAAGACTTGGGACTAGCAGCCTACTCAGATTTATAGCCGGGTCCTCAAGCTGAAATGCAGCACTACAAGTTGTTCAGCTAGCAAAGGTCTCCTGATACCACAGCTCCATTTTCCAAAAGAAATTAGCCTTGTTACAGTCCTACGGTGTTTTATTTAACACTCTACATCTCACCTCAGCCACCAGACTTCTTTCTCGTTCTGCCTGACACCCCTAAGGAGATGCAGTAATTGATGATTAGCATTCCAAAGCCATGCTTGCATCCTGTGAGCCTGTCATATTTAATTACATTTTAACTATATTCGTCTTCTATAATAGCCTGAACATAATTCAGATAATTATCTTTTGCTCTCTTATTCTCTGACTCTGCCTGTCTCACTTAGAGCTCCTTGCAATGAAAATCACTTTCTCTGCTCAAACATACAAACAGACTCTTGGGCCAAGTGCTTTCATCTCTCCAACAGCAACAGCTGTCACTGAAAACTCAATGGCTTTGTACATTCCACAATCTCTTCACCATATTCTATTAAGAAGAAGAAGAAAATCATTAGAAACCCCTTCACTTTCATGTTTCTTCCTGTCTTTTTCTTTATTAGGCTATTCTTTCTTAGGCTATTGCAAGAAGAATGCAAGAAATACTCATGTCCAGGTAAACTGTAACAATAACTTGCTATTGCTTAAGCTACTATAGCTCCAAAATAGCAATTCACCTCTTAAAGAATTTAATGGCTTTTCTCAGCATTTGGAATCCTTGCCTAGTTAGTTCTACGAAAAGCTGCTATCTTTCTCAAGATTTATTACATATAATAGGCTATAAATAGCAACCCTTCCCTGTTATTTCCTTCTCTTCCAGAAAGAAGAAATTAAGCAAGAAGTGGAAGCTTATCTTTTATTGAGGTTTTCTAATGAGCCACTTGCACTAGAGAATAGTTCCATGCTGTGGGATCATCACAGCATCACTGATAATAGTTGAAACCAAATTCAGGACAAAGATGTAAGATGAAAGAGAAAGCCACTACATGTAACTAACATTCAACAAGCTGTAACTGTTCATTCAACAATTGTAATTGATTCAGACTAAGCATGTACTTTTTATGTGCACATTCTGTCTCCTCACTTTCCAAGGTGACATACAACCTCCATTTTCTGTTCCCCACTCCAAGAAGAAAAGCAAAGCAAAGTTGGAAACAAATGTGGAAATGAACACCACACCCTGAAAAATGTCAAATATCAGCAAGTAACCTCGAATTTACTTTCAAATATTTGTCCACATCTGCCTCATTCTATATAGCAGATGAAAAAAAAAGCTTCTTAGCTTATTTGGATATGGACTTCTTCAACTTGAAACATATATAACATATTTTAAAGAAACACAGTATTTATTATGATGGAATAGTGAGGAGATGCTTGTAAAAGCAGATAACAGGGTAAGAAGAGTTGTGTTGTCTTTCCATATATCAGTCTATGACTGTACTGATGTAAACACGGCAGCAAGTAACTAGCAAGTGATGCTGCCAAACAAAAAATTGCATGCACAGATAAGCAAGCCAACAGAGACTTGAGAAGTACTGTAGTATGTTCTGCATGATGTGCACTTTATAAGCACAGAAATGTGCACTAAAAATGCTGTAACAGTTATTGTTATACAGGCATTTTTCTTTGTAAAATACGAAAAAGGTCTACAGCTACCTTATAAATTGCCTATAAAAAACATGTTTTCCACCATAACAGTACTAAACAATAAAGTGAAGTAGTACTCCCTCTCCTGTTAAAGCTGTAATTTAACATACTAATTCAGAGTCAGACCTATAAGGCACAGAAATCAAACTGGGTAGCTAGCTGGCTCAGCCTCCACCGCCTTTCCATTCCAAGACAGAGGGGCAAGATAAAGCATGAGGAAGAAAACATTACAGGGAATCAAAGGTAATCTACATCTTGGGTTCTAAATTAAGTAAAATTATATGCAGTCCTAACCTGGTTTACTCAACTAAAATCTGAGACCTAAAACTGAGATTCCATCAATTTTGCTGTTATCATGACAGCACTCTCTAAAAAGGTGGCCCTTCTAAGGAAGCAAGGAAGGTGCAAGCTAGAAGTAACAGCTTTCCTCTGCAGCTCTCAGAGACAGAGGCAAAACTCTTGGTTATATTTATGCATCTTGGTTATATTTATGTGTTAGTCCATTGATGAGATAGCAAATATACTTTATCCAGTCTCATAAAGAAAAAAATAAAAAAAAAAAAAGCCAAAAAGGACTTGAAGTACTAATGGCAGAGGTAATAAAAAAATCGTTAAAGAGAAATAGGTTGAGAATCTAGAATAAATGTGAGAATAATAAATACTAAAAATCAACTGTCACAGTATTTGTTACATAACAGCTTTATATAATGACAAGTAAAAATCTGCATTACTGCTTTCTGGCAAACACCCCCTCAAGTTTCTATCCTGGGAAAACTCCCCTCAAGTTTCTATCCTAAATACACTTCCCATAGGGAACACATAATTCTGAAAGCATCTGAACAGAATTTGTAGTTATTTCTGCCCTCTGATTGGCCCCTCCCACCAATTTAAATGAAATACCCGTCCCCTAGAAGAACATCTACTAAACTGCTATGAATGTTTTATTGCATATGATTTATTGTAGAAACCAAACTTGGGCTTGATAAAGCAGACCTATCAGAATAAAAATTCTGACATAAAAAAGATTTAATGAAGTCTAAACTGACTGACATCTTTATAAAGCTTATAATGTGAAAGACACCTTTTAGTAACCCCTGCTTTCACAGCTTCAGTGCTGACAGTTTTCCCACTTTAGAAAAAATACTACATAAAGAAAATGTTAAAACATAGTCAAATTGAGCAATGGTAAAACTCAGTGCAGTAATTTTTTTTTTTAACAAAATGTAGTAACCAATTTTCAAATATATCCATATCCATATCCTAATGTAGGCAACCATCTCCATTTTTGTACTGCATAAGCTCATATAATTTAGCTTTCTCACACTTTTTTTTCAGTTTCAACAGGTGGTCTTTCTATGCTTCCAGAAATATAGTTTATATATCAATATCTTACACAAAAAGAAATTATTAGCAATTTGCTTGCAAATGCCATAAGCCAAATTTCTATGCTGTAGCAAGAACTGTGCATGTAGTATCTCCACATACATCCTTGGGGGACAGCAGTGGTGGCAGACGAAGGCTGTGAACTTGAGTAACTTGACCTCTGAGTTCATGTTACATGCTTTTGTGTACACCACAGCACACATGCAGAAGACAACCTTGTGCAATCCTAGAGGTTGAATTGTTTTGTTATGCTTACTCATTACCAATAGTTATTGCTCCTGATGTTCACAGATATAACAAAGATATGAAAAGCCATCCAATGCATTAACATACCCAGTAGTACAACTAGTAGGATGCTTTTAACTTTGAAAACTTTTTCCCCCCCTCTTAATCCTACAACAGATTGTAAGCTATTTTGTTACATAACTTTTCCTACCAATGGAGTAGTTGATTAACAACAAATATATAAACAATATTTTTAGAGATATGAGATAGAATCATGCTCCCTATTAATCAGTTCCTTTGTGGCGTGTAGTCTAACACTGTATTTATCACACTCTTCTCTCACATTCCCTTGGGTGTGATTTCATGGCCCACTCGTAAAAGCTTCACATTTACAGCAACTGCCCTTCTATTACTGTCGATAACATCTAATTGACATGTCAAACCTCCAAGGAATGCAGTAAATTGAACCACAGCCTCTAAGAAGAATAAAACAGTGAAAAAAGTAAATCAGCATGTGCCTCCACAGAACAGCAATACAAGCATACTGAGGTTTGCTAATGGAAAGGAGGAAAACTGTTACCCTTTCTGCTACCACACTGAATTATCTATTAACCTCAAAGGTCACAAAACAAAGCCTTGCGACCTCAGATTGAAATTTGCTCAGAAAAGATCCTGAACCTGGGATATAATCTGTCCTGGTAAAAACATTATTGTGAATAAATCAATGTCTTAAAACTGCATCTGTCTGAATGCAGGATAGTTGTAACACTAAAGACTATACCTGTTTTGGCCAGCATAAGCAAATGTGTACTTTTCGGAGTTTTAATGAAATTAGATGCTGAATATCAAAAATGTAATTAGGGAAAATCTCTAGATTTGATGCATTAACGTCTGATTGACATCTTGACTATACAAGGAGATGTCAACAGTTGCAATATTTAATGGCTTTGCCTGTAGAAAACGGCTAGAGACAAAACAGTAACTTACCATCTAGTTCATGTACATTTGGGCATCTGTTTTTCACTGGGTTATTAGATGATCTTATGCAACAATGAATTTCAAAGCAAACAAACATAACTGCAAAACAACAGTTCAAGTATCTGGCATTCCTTTTTTATCTCGGGCAGATAAATAGGCCAGTTTCACATGAGACATCTAGAATTTGGATAACCTGTTTTGTAGTAATATTTACTTATAAAGGTGCTGAGAGTGTGCATGTGTGTGGGTGCCTGTATACATGTGGGTATGTGCATTTTCAAAAGAGGGAAATATTATGACTCTGTAGAGGTAATCCAATGTATTGCCAAAGAATCTTTCCGTAATATAAAAGAAGTAATCTGCAGCATTGAGTCCTTAACCAAAAGCTGCAAATTTGTTCCTATACTGAATGGCAAAAAATCTTTGCTTAACAGGATGTAAGAGAGTAGCACTCTCCTCCTAGTAAGAAAATTTTTGTTTATGTTTTGATTTATGTTACAATTGGCAACAGTTACTGAGACCTCTTAAGATGACAGGCTTTTCCAAAACTTCTTAATGTTGTAGGTCTAAATGAGACACAAACATTTATGTGAGGGAATATTTAAGTATTCTTAGCCTGTACGAGCAATCAATCACAGACGGAGGACAATAGAATATACAAATACCTGAGAAGGACAAGATACAGTGAAGTAAAGCTGAACAACAGAAATCAACTTAAGAGATGAAAGAACCTACTAAAAGCCAAGTTTTCTTACATTATCTAAGAGCTTCTCCATGGCAAACAACAGAAGCTCAAACAGGTTGCATATTTAAGTGAGGCTGAGCACTGTAAACAATGGTGTTTGTTGTAAGACAGAGCAACAGCCAAGATTTTGAATACTATTTATTTTATAAGACAAAATCAATGTTTACTCATAAAATAAAAATTCTGTCAAGGCATTATCTATCAGGTTTAAAACATAGAGTGATCATTTCCCATCACCTTCACCTTTAGCCTGCATCTCCAAAACAGGGTTATATACTGGTAAGACTTGCAATGTGCAAATCCCCATAGAATCATAGAATAGTTAGGGTTGGAAAGGACCTTAAGATCTTACTGATCATCTTTAATATTAAAAAATGGTCATAGTACCATCCAGCAAAATACAGCAACGTAGTCATGCTACAACTCTCAATGAATACATGTATTTCTTGTACTTCTACACTATAAGGAACACTTACAGACCCAAGATGCTGCTACAGACATGGGCTGCTCAGTCATCTCAGTGTCTCAAAATCTTACATTCTTCAATCTCAGCAAGCGTTTCTTATAATTATCTTCTTTTCAGATTTTTTTTCAGCACCCTTAGACTTTTCAAAAGGCAAAGGGTTTCATCTTTCACTAACTCACCCAGTATTTATCTCATCTGCTTTCCTTTTTAGCCTAGCACAGATGACAGATTAAGTTAAAAAGAATGGGTACAAAGAGGAGTGGGCAAACTTTCATGATTAATCTCAAAAATAAGAATATGCAAATCAGGTCTTGGAGCTTCAGTATCTCAGAGTGTCCCTACCTACAATCAAGACACCTTATTCATCAAATTAATATTGGTTCCACAAAACCTAATTGATTAACACTGTAGTGTTTTTAGCTGTTTTGGGGGCATGTGTTGAAAACAGGTATGGTACCATATTCAAGTAAATGCAGAAGACAATCCAGTGAAGTTGAGAATAAGGACGTTCTAAAATGGAACATAGGGAACGTGTTCTCAGAACCAAGTCTGAATGCTTCTATAATCTAGTCCCTGGGCTCAGGGAAACACAAATCTGTTTTGATTTTCAGTGTTTGTATAAATCTATCCTAACAACAAGCAGTAAAGACAATATTAGAGTGAGTAATATTATCTTGGATTCGTGTGTGTTTTTCACTCTCACAACCACAAGTATTCTGCCCGCTAAGCTATCCTGTGTTTCTGATATATTAAAGAAATAAAAAAGACTGAGAAAGTCAATGGACATTGAAGTTTATCTGAATCTACTCAATGCATGTGTGAAATATGCAACAAAAAGCCAACAAAGTAGCTGATGTCTCAGAATGACAGATTTACCATAAAAAAAAATAAAAAAAAATCAAAGTGCACGTAATTGGCAAAATAGTTTAAAGTAAATTCATATTGCCTTTAAGAAAGAGAAGTGAAACTACAACAAAGTCTTATTGAAAAGCTCTAGAAACTAGGTACTCAAAATCTCAAATATGTGTGCAAGAAGGCCTTCAGTGTTTTGCTTAGTGGACAGGGAACGAGAAAAGTACCTGTGTCAGAGAGGAAGGCAATGCTGAGCACCATATGCATGTAAATACTGCAAAGGACAAGTCTGATTATCCAACCCATGTCTTTGCATTGATAACTTCTAAACAAAATGTGGTCAATGAATGCAAATTTGACAAAGCAACTGTAACTGTATGCCAGATTAGTATGTTCTTGTAAGTCCCAGGCATCAAAACAGGAGGTAAGAAATCTACAGGGAGGCCATGTGTCAAACAGATAAATGACAACAACAGCCTGGGATGAAAGTACCATGGCACATCATCATGGTGATTTACGCAACTTACAAGGTAGTACAAAATCAGTGATTCTGGCAGCAGCTGGTCTTGCTCAGATTCAGTCGGTATAAGCAGTTGCAGAGATGAAAACATAGATGAAAGACTGCTAGCGCAGAATATGCAAGAATGAGTGCAGCAGCCAGGAACTAAATAAACCATATCCCATACACTTTCACAATATGGACAAAAAAAATAAAATTCCTTCCTAGTAAAACCAAAGATGCTTTATGACTATTGACTCAGGAAGTAAGACAATCAGAAAAAGAATGAATAAACACACAAATAATAAATGGAAGAATATCAGACATACTTGGGAGTTGATAAACCAATTAAGGCAGCCTCTCTCTCCTGCAGTAGTCTTTTCACTCTTCAAAGAAGAATGAAAATACATTGACTGAAACCCCTGCCTGTGTCTAGCGCTTACAGTAGCGGTAGTTATCCATAAATAGTGAGAATTAGCTTATACTTAAAATGTAATCTCTTCTAAGAAGTACAACTTGCAATTTTGCTGTTTTAGCACAGAAGCTTTAGCAAGTCATCTGACAAGAATCTAAAAGGCAAAGCCATTGGAAAGTAATGTCTTTCATGTAATAACAAAAAACTTCCATGTGATAATAAAAATAATTAATTAAAATAATGAATAATAATTCTTGAAAGAAAATCATAGAATAGTTAGGGTTGGAAAG
>NW_009936839.1:0-4626 GCF_000696875.1 Nestor notabilis
CCCCCCAATTTAAGTAAAAGTAAATAAGCAAAATAACATTCCACAGTCATCAAAGCATGTTCTCTTATCACAGAGTAGGCTTTGGGTTAACAGCAAACTTCTTGATCTTTCTCTATTGTCTTTACTAAACCAGATCATAAAAGGCAAGAAGGAGCAGTTTTGTCTAGAGCACTTTCATGAGTTAAAAGCATTATTTTGTGCTTAAGGCACTGGGCCAGATCTTCGAACATCTGGTTCAGTTCCTGCCTTTTCCATAAACTTCCTGTGTGACAAAATATATTTGCACTTCAATTCCCTGTCTATTAGGCAGCAATTGTTGTGTTTTATTGCTTTACGGGACTGGTCAGTTCATGGAGTCTGCGCAAGTACCTGATGGCCCAGTTCAATGGAAATGTGACTTTAAGCTGTGGACAGTGGTTGACTAGCTGATATTTTGAGTATCCGGCTCCGGCTCCAGCTCCATCACTGTTTTCTGTGGCTTGAAAGTCTCCCTCTCAATATTGGCATCTGTAATATGAGAGTAATGCTGCTTTCTTACTTCCAATGGTAGTTGTGTGGTAAGTTGTTTGCAATGCTTCCTTGTGCTGAAATGTGCAAGAAATGTGCTGTAAGGATGTGAATTATTTCAATCACGTGAACCCCATCCACTAAGGTATCTTTTGCGTAAGAGAGTCTTTTCACTGTCAGTTTTGCTGCTTCTGCTCACGGAGCTTCTTCTCTGGTGTTTCCAATATGAAAGAGTTCATTCAGACTTCACACATTATTATCTCCCAACTTTCAGATGTAAGATCCAGCTGCAAAAGTGTGGAAGACAAGGAATGAGTAAATGATGGTTGCAGTCTGATCTTGGCCAAAATGCAGTTAAGATTTTATCTTAACAGTGCTTTTGGTGTCCAGGGAAGGACATTGACCTGTGGGCAGTCTTCCAATTTGTACCTAATTGGAATGCTGGCCCTTAGCCAACATCCTGGCAGAAAGTCAAGTTGTGAAATAGGAGAAATATTTGAGTCAACTCCTGAAATAGGTGGAGCGGTTGCAAAGAATTAGATTTTCTTACCATCCACCTTTCTTTCCAAAGATTTTATCGCTTCTGTGGCTTCCTGATAATTTTTCAGCAAGATTACAATCTCAGCCTACAAAGCACCAGCAAAATCGGTCCTAGCTGAAAATGATATGATGTGAACTGACAAGTTTCTATGAAGTCTACTTTTCTGTACGGGAGCTGATTGTTTGGAACAAATGCTGCAGACATCTCCTTTAGGCTGATAATTTCTGTTGTGGGTTAGTTGAAGAGAATGTTTTAAATTGCTATTCAGGACCATTACTTTCCCAATTGTAAATATCTGGTCCTGTTCTTATAGCCCTGTGAATCTTTCATTTTAATCTTTCACTGAAGAACAAAAACTATTTTCTCAAAGTTAGATTCTAATGTTTTAACAACCTGTTTATAATGCAGTATTTCTTTAAATGTGTGCCGGTCCTGTTACTGCTGCCTTCTAACTGAAGAGATATATCTGACTAGTGAAGGAATTTTTTTCACAGTAATGCAGGGTTCAGCAATTCTGTGGGGCCCTGAGAAACAGTGTCAATATCCTCCTTGAGCCAAAAAACCAAAAGGAAAGCAAGCAAGCAGGCTTTTGAGGAAGGATTTGGCTTTTAATTCCAGGGTTCTTACAGCAGTACGCATTCCACAAGCCTGCCTATTCCTGATAAACACAGAGCACACACTGCTCTCTGGGGACAAACATTTTCTAGTAATTTAAAGGTGACTATTTGGATTGATGAAATTACAAGCTTTCATCAATCAAAGTGTTTTGAAAAAATGCATGAGAAATTAGGTAATTATATGCATTATCTGGTTATACTTTCACTAGAAGCACACCACATGTTGTGGGGTTCCTCAGGATCTCACCCGTGGGTACCCCAAAGTACTTCCTGAGACAAGAAACTCTGAAGGCTTTTTTCAGGATTCCCCTTTGTGCTGGGGAAATAACCACTAATATTTTGTGGTGAATTTTGAGAAGAGGATGATCAGATAATACAACACATCACCAGTTTCTGGAAAGCAGAGTATGAAGAAAAGGTAATAAAGAGGGAGCATCAGGGACTGGGAGTGTTTGAACAAGTGTGGTGTGTATTTGATGGCAGACAAGAATCCCTTCACATCAGTCTAGAAATGCTTAGTAAATAATTAAAGGAACAGTGAGCTGGTTCTAGAGCAAACCATTACTTAGGAGCTACCCTTGATAGACATAGTTTTTAGAAAATCATGCCTTTCATTAGACTATCCATTAGACTATCCATAGAAGAGGTCCGTAATATGCAAAGTGTGAATTTTGGTAGCTGTATCAGCAAGGTCTAGAAAGAGATTACCTCCTTGTCTCGCTTACAGCCTTAGGGTATTACAGCTACAGCTACACTGCTACATTTTAATGCTGTTATGGACTCCCTAGACAAAAAGAGTAAAAAGGACCAGCTTGTGAAAATCTATAAACCTCCAACAGCTTCAGCAGTTTTTCTGATTTACGTGAAGTGAGAATCAGGCCTGTGTTATACATCAAGTCCTTCTTTGAGAACACTGTCAAGTCTGGTGCTAAAAAAAGGACTTTCATGAATTTGTTTCAGAACAATGATCCAGATGACTAAAGTGATTTGGACAAGTAAGAGTGGAGATTGCAATGTTGTGAAAATGTGTAAAGTGAAAAAATAAAATAGCATCTTGAAAGGTGATAAAAAGTAGATCAAATAATAAAGCCTGGTGACAAATATTGTAAACAAGTCAGACATCTACATCTGAAACTTAGTGCAGAGAATTTCATTCTCAAATATAGGTCAGACTTCCAGATACTTCCTGATAATGTGGGAAGCACTCTGTGCCTGCATGCAAGTCCTCACTTAGATAATGCCTAGGAAAAAAATGATCTAAATTCCCAAGGCACTTGACCCTGTGTGCAATTGTCAAGGAACGAAATTATGTACAAAATACGCAGATATTATCAGGGGCTTGTGTATATCGTGATTCCATAGCAATGGAATTTACTGAAGAATTGTGGTCTTGACTCTTGCTTATTATCAGATGCTATACAAAAGGGAATAAGGAGGATTTTGGAAGTACTCGGGGAAGTCTCTGCAGTGGGCATTTTGCAGACATCTCGTAAGTGATAGTCCTGTCCCTAAATTAACACAGACTACAGACTGGGAAGATGCACCAGAAGGTGTAAATCACAATAGTAGTTGCAATAACTGTGACTAAAAGGAAAAAAAGAAAAAAGGTGGGGTGAGGGAGCTATAAAGGGGATAGGTTTCTAGTCTGTATGAGTGTTAAAATACCTTTGACAATGCCAGCCACATATCATCAGTGTACTGATCTATGCTTTTAATGTATCTGTGAGAATGATGAACTCCTCATCATCTGGAAGGGATCAAAGGTGAATTTGGAAAGGAAAATTCCATTTAGAAATGGCGCAATTAAGCGTATGACTGCAGAGTAATTCTCTAACTGCCTTCTACCCATATTCATCCCACAAGCACAGGCTGTCTTCCCTGACATTAAAAAAAAAAAAAAGAAAAGTGTGAAAAATGTCCTCTGCTCTTTGTCTATTTGCCAGAATTTCCAGCTTTGGCCATACAAATGTTGCCAACAGCTGAATATGAAAAAATATACAGAAGGCATAAAATTAATTTATAAAGAGTATGAAACTTAAGGGCTTCTTTGGACTGTTTGAGCTAATGCTCAAAATATTTTTTTTAGAAACTCTTCCTTTTTAAAATATAAATTAAACATATCAGATTTCTAATATGCTGCTCTAGGAAGTCTCATACTCAAGTTCTTAGGTACACATCAAAAGTGAATATGATAATTTTTACCCAACCATGGACATCAATATTAGTAACATAACTGAAATTTGGTGATATAAGTCACGTTCCAAAAGCCTGGACATAGGCCAGCCTATGCTGTGATGACATTTTACCCGGGGAAAAAAAAAACAAACGTGCTTTGTACAATGTTTTCCAGAAGTAATATGCAAAATAACAACTATGCGTGTCTTGGTTTATAGTCCTAGATATGTCCATAGCCTGAAGAGCTCTCTCGCATGGCCATGAAAGCATTTAAGTTGCACTGAACAGTTACTAGAGGGAAGAATTGTGAGACCACAGCTAAGACTCTAAATAAGCCTTTGTTATTTCTGAATTAGTATATTAAAATTAAAGTTACTATTTTAATTCTTGTGCACATAAATGCCTAACCAGTCACCCAGTTACTGATGATTAAAGAACTGGATCAAATCTTATGTTCAATTTAAATCCAGTTAGCAGGTCTAGGATTCATTCACACTCACTCTCGATATTTTCTGGTGCTAACAGGGGCCCAGACCATTCCTTTCTCATTTTATTTCAATTTCGACATCCATTTGTTGGTTACCTTTTGCATTGCACAACCTCAGTGCGGAAACTGCAGAAACTGCAGCCACAGCATCCCACCACCACACAAGTAGTGCATGTGCAGAACCTGTCTGCAGCCCAAGACAAGCAAGATGAAGTCAGCAGCAACCTGAATGTAAGTCAAGCACAGGACAGTCGTGCCAAATGGAGTGGAAGTAAATCATGTTAATGGAGTCCACACTG
>NW_009936839.1:4657-18369 GCF_000696875.1 Nestor notabilis
AGTTTGGCACTGCAGTTTACAAGGGCATGTCTTAGGGTTACTTTCCCAGTCTCTGCTACAGCTTGTCTAAGAGTTGGCCTGGGATCTGTGGGAAGTGAACCTGTGGATATATCTCTGCCTTATGCATGTTCTTCTGAATGTGATTTTATGAATCTGCAAAATGCCCAAATTTGACTGATAAGGCAAACTGGCACAACTCCACTAGATGAGTAGTTGAACGTCCTGCTATGACTGGGCTATTGTGTGTTTGGGGGTCACCTGACAATTATCAAAAGTGAATAGAGTCAAGATAAGAAAGCTACAATTAGGAAGCAGATTATCTTGGGAAGACAAAAGCCAAGGGTGCTTCTGATTTCATAGGCAGACCATGATCATACCTTGGCAGAGCATGGTCAGGTATCTTGTTAAAGGATTTCCAGACTCTTTCAAGTTTGTACTAAGCACAGCCTAGTCCAGGAACTATTTGAGCCCCACCAGGAAAAGCTAAACCTAGAGGAACACTGTAACAAGGACAAGGGATCCTACAGAATAAGGCAGAGAGGTATTCAAGAGTCAAAGAACAAGTAGTGAATCCATTAGAGCCTGAGGGGAATCTAAACACTACTTAAAGCTTTCTGAGGCCATAGGGAGTTTTCAGACTATCTGTATGAAATTACATTCATCAGTTTTAAACAGCAGTGGCAACTTTAAATACCTTTTTCCCTTTTATGCTTGTTTTCTTTCCTTTGGGAGAAAGTGGGGTGGGGAAAAAAGTTGACGTTCTGTATAAAAGCCTTGAGGTCCACAAAGTGCAATCTCCTGTTATGGCAAACAGTTATTTAATAAAAATCTACTCACAAACTGTTGGCAATCCTTTTAAAATATAATAGGTCTTCCTGTGCCTAGTACGTTAGAAGGCTGGTTTAGTAACTCCCTGCTCAGCCCTTTAGAAACCTTCTTTTAGCTGTCATTTTGCCAGTATCATCTTTTGCAATGAAGAACAAATTCCTCTTATATATGAACTTATATAATTGCTCATTTGAACAATATATACTCCTTTAGGCACCTTAGCATGATAGGCTCTTCATGAATGTAGTTAGTATCCAGTCTCCTGTTAAGCCTAGTGTCCAGTGTCTGAATATGTTCTGTGCACTCAATCCAAAACAAATTAATTTTTTTTTAATGGTGAATAGAACATGACAATCCAGGGGATGTTTTATTATTTCATATAAAATGAACTTAATATTTCCTTATCTCTGTTAAATTATCTTGCTTCTCAGTTGAGGATCACATTTGTCTTTTTCATGTCTTCATGTCAGTCATATCTCATAGTTGGGCCATCAACCTAACATACGGGTCATTGCCCCTGGACACCTCCAGTTGATAAACTGCCGACTTAAATGAGAAAATCTGATTAGTCTTCACATTTTATTATTAATGCAATTCATCACATTTCCATTACTCCTGACTTGTATCAATCTTTCTTGCATAATCTGTTCTCTCTCCTTCAACAATGTTTTGCTGCTGTACTGAAAATGTGTCCAACTGTGTCATCAACAGATTTCATTAATATGTTCCTAATCTTTATGCCAGTGCCATTGATGAGAATATTTCATATACCGAGTTCCATAAGCAGTCCTGGAGGATGTCTCTTAATCTTCCTCGAACACTCAGTGATAAATCCTTGTTCTCTCTCTCCCTTACTCTCCTTGCCAAACCCTCTTATTATTATCATATTAATTTGTATTAATCCAGCTACAGTCAAACCCCTCCTCTAAATGTGTTTTTCTTTTCTTGGATCCAAGTTACAGATGTTTTTTTTATCTCCCACTTACAAATTCTCCCAATTTTCTCAACATTCAGGAGTTTCACCTCTTCAGTCTAGTCTACTTCACAAAATGGTTCTATTTTTTTTTAACCAATTTTCTGCCTTTTTTTTATTTAAAATAATTTCTTTTTTATTGGTCTGATCTAATTCATATTCATCAGACCCCAAATTATTTTATGCTACTGTTGCTCTTCAGCCAGTTGGAACAAAGACCACAGTATTTCCTCAATAGCACTTTCCAGTATATTCTCAAGCTTTTTCCTTCCCCAAGCTAAATGAAAAACATTACACCGAAAAATAATGTATTTCTTCTATTAGAACAGCACATCTTTCAGTTCATGTGATGGCAACTCTTTTTAACAAGTCTCTGATTTATAGTGTTGATGAGGCTGATTTCATTCAATACACAGTCTTTTCTTCCCAATGAAAAAACATTAGTCTCACTGTACCTATTTCAGTGATTCCCACTTTATTATTTAAGGCTAGAGCCCTACCCCTTGAATAATCCTGATCGTTTCCAATGGGGCAATTTAAGCACAATTTCTGACAAGACATAACAGAATCTGACCCAAAAAGAAACACAGTGAAGGTTTCTGAGGGAGGTGAATTCTTATCGTGTTACGAAGGGGTGTGCTAGTAATTGTGGGAAGAAATTCAGGTTAAAAAATAATGGTATCAGGAAAAAATATGCTGAGACCAAAATGCACTACAGTCCAGAGACATCTTGCAAAAGGAATCTTGGAAGCAGAAATGCCTTGTAGTTTTAAAAGCAGATCTGACAAAGCAATAGAATAGGTCCTGCATTTTTAAACTGGCTAGCAGAGATTTTTTCCATGTGTCTGTGTTCCCTGCCCCTCCTCTGTCCCTGACAGATGTTCTACTCCTCATTAAATAAGGAAGAAACAGCACCCTTTACTGTTCCTAAGTTTTCACCCATAATTTTACCCCAGATTTCAAGATTTCAGCTGATGTACTGCTTTGCACCTATTCCACTGAAAGTAATTCCAGCTAATTTCTGTCTTTTAGGAGAGAGGAAAGGAGGGGAAGGAGGTTGTGGCTCAGGAAAGGAGGGGAAGGAGGAAGAAATGTTACCTGCCGGTTAGCAGTTCTATGAATGAAAAAACTTACTTTTAAAGCACAGCTTGCAACCTATGGGTAAGACTCAAAAAAAAAGGTTTTGTATTCATTCTGTTTAATATCATATACTGAAGTTTGAGGCACCAGTGGTAGGTGACTGATTTTTGTAGAAATAGTTCCCGCATCTCTAATTCCTTTACAATCTTTCCATCTGCATTGTTAGATTTACATGCATTCCCTCTTCAAACATTAGGCTGGAGTCAGTCTTCATCTCCCAGGGTTAACTAATCCATCATTAGATGGACCCATGCAGATCCATATGAAATGTTTGCTTTTAAAGCCAAGCTTTCTTACATCAGCTTTTGACATTATATTCACTTGGACAAGCTGATTAATGGTGTCAGCATTGTACATTTGCTTTGCAATGAATACCAAGCAGATGTTATACTGGCCTGTCACCCCACACTGAGCATGAATCCTGTGAGACCTTGCTTTTCATAGCAGGTCAGCCACCAAAAGGTCAGATAGTGTCCCCTAGTCTATTTTATGCATGAACATGATATTGACTCATTTTAGATATTTTGATTCAGGTCTTCTGGGAGGGGCTTTATATTAGAAGCACAGGGCCAAAACCTGACATGTCAGACTAGGCAAAACATCTGCTAACTGAAACAGCAATTTTTTTCTGTGAAGGTTTCCAGGTTGAACCAATTGTGAGTTGCTCTCATTATACCTTGTATTTTCTCTCTCAGCAGGCATGCAGGCAAGGTCTGCAGGGAGAGCTAACATCTTTTCATTGAGCCAATGGGATGTAACAAAAGAATGTTTCAGACACTAGGTCTCTTTAGGTCTGAAATGGAAACCACAAACTCCAAGCTCAATACAGAGTGAGAAGGGAACAGTTCTTCTGAAAAATCTGGCTAAGTTCCCCTAGGATAACAGGAAATATTAGCAAGAGAAGAGAAGATAAGCATTTCCTTCAACATGGGCTAAACTTCAGAAATTAACCTACTGAAGTAGAACTACATCTGTTTGACACTGCCATAAGAGAATCAAGTTATGATACAGATTTCAGAAGTGGGCCTGTGCCACAAAGTTGGAGTCAGATCTGAAGTATTCCAAGGTTCAGGAAGTCTTCAGAACCAGGGCTCTTGCGCCTTTCTCGCATAATTTACAAAATGGAGGGTATAAACCCACATTATCTGTTGTCCTGGGGCAAAGATTTTGAATATACTGTTCTTCCAGATAGAAACAGAATTATTATCTCCCTACCTTCTGAAAATCCAATGGAATTATTCCTATTATTTAATGTACTAGTGTATTAATTTTAATATATATGTGCAATTATTAATATATTAATTTTACATTCCCATGTAGTTTGGGGTTCTGTTTTCCAAAATTCTTTATCCATTCTAGCCAAGAAGAAGAAAGAAAATAGAAAAACTACACATTAATCCCATACAGCAAAAACTTAATCTGTTTCAATGGATGCAAGATATAAGCATTCACAGTGCTCTCAGATCTTACAGCCATCTCTAAGGCTCAGGGACTAGCTCCCAATTGAATCTCTATTAATGCCCAGTATTCATCCTTGAAATGAGATTTTAGAAAATAATGTTGAGTATTTATGATATTTAAATACCAGAAGTATGATATTATGATTTTTATGGCATAAAATCTTTGAATGTAAGCTACTTTGGCTAGAATGGAACAACTATATCGACACAGTTATGCTGTTCAAAAGTACATCTTCCTTTACGACCGTTCTTGTTCCACAAATTCCTGGGAGCTTCATTATTTAGCTTAAGTTGAAAAGAGTGGATTCAGCTCTGGAGGTTCATGATTCACTCTGCTTTTGAAGGGTATGACTAATATAATATTCAGTATTTCATTCACCTCTAAAAAGGTAAACGTAAAATGACAAGGACCTATAGATGTAACTAGACCATCTTCTCTAATAAGTATACTTTCCTGATAAGTATATGTAGGTTATTTATATTTCTTCCCCTAAGCACAGATACTCTAGTACTTGCATTTCATTAAAATAAGTCCTTCTCTGGCTTAACAACCAATGCATTTTAAGCATGTTCATTTAAACTATTGAGAGTCTATATTCATGAAAACCCTAAATGTCGTGAGACTTCTACTTATTGAACACCTTTTATATCCTCAGTGTGTCTCCCTGAGTAAGCTGGGTCTTAATTGTGACATATAGTGGTTTCTAACAGAATTCATCACCTCCCTTTCCCTTGAATAAGAATTTGCAAGCAAGAAAGCTATTGAAAGGTCAAGGGATAGAGAGAAGAAGCACCCTGAACAGAATGGCACTTGTTCCTTCTGCCACTTCAAGTTACTGACTTCCTTGCAGTCTCCACGCATTCATTTGCATAATAGAGGTGATCATCTCGCCTTTATTACAATGAATTGAATATAAATCAGTTACATGAAACATAAAACACATCCTACTTTCTGCACACTGGCATACAAATGAAGACCTTAGTGCTGCCTAGGAATAATGAAGGTGACAAAAGAAAATTATTAGTGTTGCTGATTGACTCTTATTGTTACAACACGAATGAGAGGCTACAGCAGGATTTCACAGTCTTGGTGAAAAAAAGTTTGGTTTAGTTCATCTCCCTTCTCCCATTGATGTAAAGTTGTTTAAGAGACTGGACTTATATTTCAGTATGTAACTTGCCACCAAAACCAGTCCCATTTTTGACACTGTCTTGGACTGAATTGGTCTCAAAGCTGGGAGATTTCTGCTTATATTAAGACATAATCATGTACTTAATGGCCTTATTTTTAAGCACCAAACCTCATGAAAAGGTCCTCCTGATCTGCAATGTTTTACTGAGCCATTCTCTTTAGAATATATTTCCAGTTTCTCTGGTAAGACACTATTTTCCTTCTCAACATAAACCCAGCTGCAGGCTTTTATTCCTAACACTTAGAAATGCACAGAAAAGTATCAACCACACTCCTACTCAATCTTTTTGACCAGGATTCCCCATCTTGTCATTTCTGCTAGAGCAGGCTAGGATGGCATGCCTCCTCTGTCACTTAACAAAACTACTGCATGTACACACTAAGTCCAGGGCTTCCTAGGAAAAAGGCACACATGTGTCGCTGTGCTTTCTTTCAGAAAGCCTGTCAGTTACTGCTCTAACCTTTTTCTATTGTATGTTCAATACAGTAATGTCCCCCCTTTAATTTTGCCCATAAGATACAATTTAGTGAACCTTTTTCTTCCCATCTGCCACAACTGCCTGTCCAAGTTGTCCATGACTCTCTCCAAATCAATTTTCTCTAACATTTGTGTAAGTCACATCTCATTCACTGAAGGAGAGAGAGACACTAATAGGTTGCAATCTCATTCAGCAACTAACATCTTTCTCATGAAGATGGCTTTAATGCCATCATTTTAAGCACCAAACCTAATAAAAAGGCCCTCCTGATATGCAACATTTTGAGCCATTCTGTTCAGAATATGTTGCTGTTTAGAATATATGAAGCACACTGGGGCATGTGTCAGCAGAGAAGCTGTGGTCTTGCATTGCAAGAGGAATGTGTGTCATATTTGCCTCATATATCTGAAAATGGAAAGGAGCTAGGGAAGTATTTCCAGTCATAAACTTCAAAAAACCCTAGAGCCGAAAACACAATACTATTTTAAGAAGACGCGGGGCCAGGGAGTGTGAGTCTTTCTTCTATCTGTCTTTGGGGTTTATCAAACTTTCTGGTTGATTTGGGCCACCTTTCAAAGTTCATAATGGCCATATACTTACTCTGTCATAATATCTTTTATCTCCTTTTTTTTTTTTCCAAATTTGAATTTTGATTCTTGTAAACTCTTGCACAGTCATTGCTTGCCAACATTCAAGTGCTGGCAACAACACAAAACAACACAAATTTCCTGGGTTTTATAGTAACTGGCAATGGTGTTCTTCAGGGAGAAGTATTAGCCCTGTGCATAAAGCTTGGCTTTCATATAAACCAGCCCTATTTCTGCTTTAAATTTTATCATAATGCTTTTATTTTCATGTCTGTCTTTATTAGTATGGTACAGTAGTTCTTTTAATGCTTTTAATATTTTCAGGCTTCCTCCCATTTAAAGTTCTAATTCTCTGCTATTTCAGTTAAAATCTACACCAATTTTCTTGAAGAGAAGTCATTTTTGCCTGCAGTTCTAGCTCTTCATTTCATCAGCACCAGTTAGGGCTGTCCATCAGCAGCACATTAGTTAAATCCATACAAAACATATAATGGCATTTTATCCTTGATCTGGTGTTTCTAGAATATATTTTCACTTTTTGATTCTTCTCTTTTCACCACAAACCATTTTACTCATCACAGTAATGATGTAGTTGCAGCTCAGCTCAGCTCAGCTCAGTTTGCTTTGGTGGGGCACAAAAATAATTAGGCTGCTCTCCAAATTCTTTATCTGGAAGAAACAGAGCTGATACCAATACGTCCATGGTCTGATTCACAATTTTAAGAGAGGGCAAAGTATAAACTCTTAAAAAAAATTTATTTGCTATGGGGATTACTAATGTCATCTGCAAACACAGAAGAACGCCTCTATTTCTGATACAGAAAATTTTGCTTGATGTTCTTCTTTTTGGATCTTAGCTTATAGACATCGTCTTCACTGGTGCCAGATTGTAGCATTATAGTCTCACCTCAAGTGTCTGTTTAAATCTGAAGCTCTCCTGTAGACAGCATTAGGCACAAATATACTGCAGCTAAACATTATGCTGTTCCCTGATATTGATGTATAGACATAGTATTTTCTTTAAGGTTGGATATAAAGACCTGAAACATGTGACACTTAACTCCTCTCTTTCATCTTCATATGGGTGAAAGAATGGGTCCTCTTAGTTATTTTCCTAATTTCATAAATGTGATCTGTTCTCCTCAAGCATGTAAATATATCAGTAAAGAGCTGCATCTTTTGAGAAGCCAGACAGCTGAATTTTTTCTAGTTACCACTGGTCAATGAGATTGGAAGCAGGAATCAGTGTAAAATCAAATTATGATTCAACTTGGTACAGCAACTAAAGTAATTAAGAAGCAAGAACAAGTAAGGATGCAAGCAGAGAATAGGACTAGAAAAATATAGGCAAGACACAGAATTTGGAGGAGGTAAACAGATCATGAAAGATTGTTTCAGCCTGGCGTTTGCATAAAAGAAACAAAGCTAAGGAAGGAAACTACAGTTCTGACAAAAATGTTAAATATCAAAAAGAATGTAGAGAACAATATATTAACTATAAAATAGAGATGAAATGTATGGGAATAATGAAGCAGCAGATTCATAGTTCCTGATTCAGCCAAATAGCTACAGACTTAAGTTTAAGCATGCTTTTCATTCCCACAGAAACTAAATCCATGATCCTGCCCATGCTTATGTGCTGAATTAATCCTATAGTAGTCATAAGTCTCCTCCTTAAGCTTTCACTGAGACATAGGATTCACTGCATCTAGAGTATTTAGATTGCTCAGTACTTCAAATACTGCTTTTATGTAAGAGTACCAAACCCATAGCTACAAGGTACAATTCATCTTTAACATTTTTCTAACTGTTTTCACTTGAAGGATCTTAGTAGTACTGGGCATTGATCCAATAAACATGAACTCATTCAAGGGTAGAAGACAGTATGAGATCCACCCTCATACTTTCCTTCTCTATGTTACCATGTTTAAATAGGAAGAAAATAGCTTATTTTTTTCCCCCAGCATCCCTGAATTGTTTCACATATATAATGCAGTAAAATGTAAATGAAAATTGTTATTGGAATTTATGCTACCATTTTTTCCTGATAATGACTTTTGGCACAGTAAAATTAACAGATGCTTCTTACCAAAATAAGCCTGAACTAAATGTTAAGTGTTTATTCTCTTTTAAAAACATAAACCAATCAGCCACCAAATAACTCTACAGTGTCGAGTAAATGTGCTTTATGTACAATCATAAGATTCCTATCTGAAGAGAATTAAGTATTAATCTTAGGTGAATATGACATGGTGGTTTTGTAAACGTGTTTCTGAGGATGAAATTAATTACATACATTGATGTGAATAATATAAAATCAATACCCATTCTGCAACTAGGACTTTGCTGTTATTCTTTAAAAAAAAAAAAAGGAACGAAATAAAAAATGAAAACAAAGAGAGGAGTAGAAGCATTTTTATGGAAAGCTAGAACAAAACCCGGAAATCCCAAATGGGAAGAAAATGAGTAGCCAAGAGCAACAAAAGCTAGATCCTAAGGCCTAGATCCAGCAGTCTTTTAGTACCACACATTTATCTAATGCCACAAAGCATACTACAGAATTCTGGAACTGTTTGCAAGATAAAGCACCAACCATTCAGATTGGCTATAGGTTAGTAGTAACAGCAGTTAATAAAATAACGTTTAAATATCATGTTAACCCCTGAAGCTCCAGGGATGTTTTCATTCTGTAGAAATCATGGTAACTTAAATTACTCACAATTTGTCATGGGTTTTCTTTGGCTATTTAGTTTAAAATACTATGGAACTATTTACTAAACTGAGTTTTCCAAAAATCAGAATTGTGGCAAAGGAGAACAATAACTTTTTCAAAGACAGTTTCTGGTTTAAGTCAAATACTTTAACAATTAAAAATAATAAGAAAAAGGTGGGGGTTTGTTCCAGTGTTGTTGTAGCTATTAAATTATAAAGCTGTATTTCAATGAATAATATAATTTGAAGCCTGGACAGTTTAGAGATAGCATGGTTTTTCCATGGCATATGTCAACCCCGCTTGCTGAGCTGGACCCAGGACCATGGGCAGGACACTGGGTCTATCCACTCTGAGGTAAAAGGGCTACTTACCTAATGAACATGAAAGTTAAAGATTTCTTTTAACATTACATGATCTTTTAGAGTGGCACAAACACATCCCTGTATTGTAAAGAAGTTTGCATTTTCAATGTATCTGCTGGATGGTTCACTGTGTCCAGGAATGTTAAATTAAAAGCAGCTTCACAAGAATACTAGGAGGAACTAAACTAGAGCAGAAGACCTTATGCGCTCCCTCACTCTGGAGTGAACTTTACTCATGTTAAACTCTTGGAAATGCTAGAAAACATTTTGGCTGAAGAGTATTCCATAATTTAGTTTAGGTTTGAGTATTATATGCTTCCAATTATTTGCATTCTTAAGTATGATGTCTCAGCAAGATCTAACCTACATACTGGATTTTTTAGAAAGCCCTTCCATGAAGTTAATGTGCAAGCGAGGCATTTGTCTCTTGTTTTTCTGATGCTAAGACCTCTACATTTATCAAGCAAATTTAACTATACTGCCTCTGTAGCTGTAATCTAAACAACTCTAAGAATATGCATTTAGAAGTATCAATCTTTTCAGAATAAATTCTTATTTCAATTAGAGAACATGGATAAATAACTACAGAAACTGGAAAGTTGAAAATCTCTTTTGCTCATTTACAACATCCGCTGTTAACAACGTCTCCCCTTAGCATTCTCTTCTGCAAGCTGAAGATGTCCAGCTCTCTCAGCTGCTTCTTGTGCATCATGTTCTCCAGCCTCTAACAATTTTGGAGGCCTTCTGACTGTCTCTCTCCCATATGTCAATATTGTTCTTGTACAGGAGGGACCCCAAAACTGGACACAGTACTCAGATGAAGTCTTATGAAAGATCACTTCCCTGGCACTCTTGTTAATACAGCTCAGGACGCTGCTGGACTTCTTTGCTGCAAGGGCACACTGCTGACTTGTATTCAAATTGTCCACTAGGACACCCAGGTCCTTTTCTGCAGTTGCTTCCAAATGGCCCCCAGCCCGTACTGTTGCATGGGGCTATTCCTACCCAGATGCAAGACCTTGCAATTGCTCTTGTTGGACTCCAGGAAGTTCATATCAGCCTGTTTCTCCAGACTGTGGAGCTCCCTCTGAATAGCAGCCCTGCCCTCCAGCTGAGTTCAACTTTCAAAATACAACAAAAGAATGTAAAATCTAGAGAGCAGTGGTGGGAAAGAAGCCCTATGCATAAGAAGCCTCTCAAGGGAAATGAAAGAACCAGATGGAGATAATAGTTTCATTTACCTCTAGAAGTTACTCGCAGTGGGAAGGAGATGTTGCAGAAATGCTTAGTTGGCCAAGCATTCTTCTATCAGCAGCAAGAAGCTGGATTGATCTTCTGTCTTACCATCTTGAAAAAAAATATTTGTGCTGATTTCTTAAGACGTGTTGGCAACTTGCCTTATGTTATTGGCATCATGGGATGCTATATTTGCATTTGTTTTCCACAACACTTTAATTCTGAATGTCTTTTGATTTGATGACAGGGACAGTTCTAAATCACAAACTAAAATGGATTCTTTATCACAGTTGTGTTTCCCCCAGAAGAGATGCCTGGGACCTCTCACGGACTAAAGTGAGCTCTGCAGCTGGTCTATTTAAATGCATTTTGTGCTGAACTCTTCTGAGAAGAAGGAAGTTTCTGAAAGCCAAGGAGACCATCTGGATTTATCTAATTCTTCAGATTGTTTTTGTTGCATAAAAAGCCTGTATTAAGACAAGCCTGTATTAAACCAGCATTGCTAGTGGAACCATATTCCTAATTCTTTGGCTCTAGAGAGTCCATAAATCTTTAAGGCTTTTAGGGTGTATAACCTTTCATAGTTTGTACCACTTCCATCAGGATGGTGTTCCCTTTGCAAAATACGTAACCCAGGGCTCCACATAAATGATCTGTGGTCAGTGAATATGCCTTCAGGACAAATTTCCAAGATAGATTAAGCAAATGCGGCCTCTGGCTGCTTTTAGGAATTCTGCAAGTTTTCACACCCCTCTTAGAAACCAACCCTCTCACAGATGCAGATATCCTTTTTAATGAACAAATAAAAACCTCTAGAATAGTCAAATCAAGGTAACAAAACACCCCACACAGCCTTCAGAACAGAAAATAGTGGAGGAGGAAACCTCTCTCAGATCCACCAGAGACCGGTATTGATTTATGTGTTCAGATGCTCCTGTTAATGCACTGCACTACTAAGCCACGAATTATTCAAGGAGTGATTTTTCCAGTACACAACAAATACCACTAATCATTAGTGATCTTAGGAATGTGCTCTCTGTAGTACAGAAAGGATGTTATTGTAGTGATATAACTGCTTCACATGACCCGTGGCAAGAACTTCTGTGTCTGGTGAATGAAAGACAAAGGAACGCATATAAATTACTTTCAATTCATCTTCCATTATGCGTTGCAGGGTGTCTTGGTGACCATTACATCTTACAAGTGGACTTTAAACAGCCTCATCTGAGACTTCTTTCCATTATCTTTGCTTTCGCTGGGGTCTCTTTGTTGCTAAAAAGGTTTCAAAACAGGCAAAAATAGGAAATGTACTAAAATCCTCATGTTTAACATTGCCTAGATATATGAGAAACCACCCCCTGGCAGCTGTGGCACAATTGTTGGCACAATGAGTAAAAACTGTGCATCACACTTTTGCTCTCCTTAGACTGAGCAACCAAATCTATTCTGGATTCTTCCATGATTTGGCACAAGTGATATGGCTGGTATGGAAGGAGAGAGAGTGCTCTGCATGTTTCTTTGATGGGGGAAAAAAAGCCTTAATAAGCCCTGAGCATAGACTTGGACATAGTTCAGTTTTCATCATCTTAACAAGGAACAGTAATGTTAAAAACAACTGGTAAACATCATCTACATAGTTCTTCAAGCAACTCTGTGGATTGGCTAAGACTGACCCCTGAGGTTGTTTTCCTGCCTTTTCAGTGGAGTCAGCACTGGACACCACTGGCCAGGAAAGCAGTATCTGTTTCACAGGAGAGGAAGTAGAGAACAGTTTCTTCCTTAAGACACTTTATACAGTGGAACCACTAGAGCTGGCCACCACCAGGACGTGCGGTTGGCTTGCAATGGCCCTTTCACAGCAGAGAGGATGAACCTTGAGGCCTGTACTGGCTGAGAGGCTGATCTTTGGAAGCTGTGGAGTCCCAAGTCCCTTCTGCTTTGTGGTGAGAATGAGCACGGTCAGTGGAAGGCTGATGAGGTTTCAGTTCTGAAGCTGAAAGAAATGTGAAATGATGTCTGTGCGGGTGCTGCTCCGACCCTTCCTCTTGTTCCCTAGGAGGAAGCAGGGCTGGGACTGTAGCTGTGTAAGCATGGACACAATGTTTCATCAGCATCTGAAAATTTCATTTCTTTCATCTACCACCGAAAAACATGTAATGAGTTCCATGAGCATGGTGTTAACAAAGGTGATTCTTTGATCCTACCAGTGCTTAAGGCACTTCCCCCTCCCCAGATATGCTACCTTGACAACCATGGTGAACTATTTCTGTACAGTAACAGCTACTGCAAGTCTCTGCAAATGTGCTATTTTCCCTTTTTGTTATGATTCTAATACTTGAAAGTTTTGGGGGTTTTTTGGGTTTTTTCAAGTATCTATTCCCCATGGGTGAATTTATCCTGCTAAAGCTAACCTCTCGATTACACTCTGTTCAAAAGCTAGATAACAAGAACTAAAATTGCAATGGCTTGGGATTTAGCTGCCAATCCCATGCTTTCTAGAGCTCAATTCTCATGTGTGTGTGGAGATCTACAACACCAGTTTATCCTCTTCTGTTAACAACAGCAATACCCGTGTTTCCAGGGAGTTTTGTTTTTTTTGCCTCACTTTATCTCTACTTTGGGGGAAGAGGGAAGTTAGATACTCAGCCAACTCGTTAAGGAGGACGGAGGTGGAATAAAGAGAAGTAGGGGTTGATTCCCAGGGACCCTGTTTCGGGGCCGCTAACCCCGCGCAGGCCGCCC
>NW_009936840.1:0-1059 GCF_000696875.1 Nestor notabilis
GTTAGAAATGGTCAAATATGGCTAAAAATCGCCAAAACTGGATTCTAAACAGCCAAAAGCGTGTTAGAAATGGTCAAATATGGCTAAAAATGGCCAAAAGCGGGACAGAAATGGCCAAAACCGGGTTAGAAAAGGTCAAATATGGCTAAAAATGGCCAAAAGTTGGGTTAGAAATGGCCAAAACCGGGTCAGAAATGGTCAAATATGGCTAAAAATCGCCAAAACTGGATTCTAAACAGCCAAAAGCGTGGTAGATGGTCAAATATGGCTAAAGAAGGTAAAAAGTTGGGTTAGAAATGGCCAAAACCAGGTTAGAAATGGTCAAATATGGTTAAAATGGCCAAAAGTTGGGTTAGAAACGGCCGAAGGTGGGTTACAAATGGTCAAATATGGCTAAAAATGGCCAAATGTGGGATAGAAACGGCCAAAACCGGGTTAGAAATGGTCAAGAAAGCTTAAAAATAGCCAAAAGTGAGTTAGAAATGGCCAAAAACAAATTAGAAATTATCAAGTATGTCTAAAAATGACCAAAAGCAAGGTAGAAATGGTCAAAGAGAGATTAAAAAGGCCAAAAATGGGTTAGAAATGGCCAAAAACGAGTTAGAAATGGTCAAATATGGATTAAAATGGCCAAAAATGGGTTAGAAATGGCCAAAACTCTGTTAGAAATCATCAAATATGGCTAAAAATGGCAAAAAAAGGGTAAGAAATGGCCAAAACCGGATTACAAATGGTCAAATACAACTAAAAATGGCCAAAACTGGGCTAAAGTGGTCAAATATGGCTATAAATAGCCAAAGCCGGGGAGAAATGGCCAAAACTCAGTTAGAAATGGTCAAATATGGCTAAAGAAGGTAAAAAGTTGGGTTAGAAATGGCCAAAACCAGGTTAGAAATGGTCAAATATGGTTAAAATGGCCAAAATCGGGTTAGAATCGGCCACAACTGGGTTAGAAATGGTCAAATATGGATAAAAATGGCCCAAACCGGATTAGAAATGGTCAAATATGGCTAAAGAAGGTAAAAAGTTGGGTTAGAAATGGCCAAAACCAGGTTAGAA
>NW_009936841.1:0-203 GCF_000696875.1 Nestor notabilis
CTCAGTGGATAAAGAACTGCCTGGATGGCCAGATGCAAAGAGTTGTGGTCAACGGCTAAATGTCCAGCTGGAGACCAGTAACAAGTGGTGCCCCTCAGGGATCAGCGTTGGGACCTGTGTTGTTCAACATCTTTGTCAGTGACATGGACAGTGGGATTGATGTGCCCTCAGCAAGTCTGCCAATGACACCAAGCTGTCTCTCG
>NW_009936841.1:641-11233 GCF_000696875.1 Nestor notabilis
TATGGAGACAGGCTGAGAAAGTTGGGGCTGTTCAGCCTGGAAAAGAGAAAACTGCGTGGAGACCTCATAGCAGCCTTCCAGTATCTGAAAGGGGGTCTATAACGATGCTGGGACTCTTCATTAGGCACTGTAGTGGTAGGACAAAGGGTAATGGGTTTAAACTTAAACAGGGGAAGTTTAGATTAGGTATAAGGAAGAAGTTCTTCACAGTGAGGGTGGTGAGGCACTGGAATGGTTTGCCCACAGAAATGGTAAATGCCATTCAGAATCTCACAAACTCTGTGGGCAGAAGAAAACACCATGTCCAGCTCTTCCCCACTCTGCTTTCTTCCCTTAGCCTCCATGCAAATGATACACGGGCAAAAAATGTCTCAAGAAGTTGTAAAAATCCAGCCTGCATTTAAGTACGTTTTTAAGACAAGACGTTTGACATCTTTGTTTTAAAGACTTCAGCTTGCAATTTTCTCCCTCTATAAACTGTTCCACATGCTTAAGTACTCTTCAAACTCAGGAATTTTCCTTTTATTTCAAAGTTAAATTTGTTCAGCTTGACTTTTTGTCACTGAATTTTTTTATGACTTTGTCAGCAGGTTTGACCTCAAACTTACCAGCAACTACTGTAGACCTACTAAATGATGTGATCCTTTTCTAACACTAAGAAAAGTCCTACTGACCCCTGAGGCATGATAAAAATTCCATGGTACTTTACTTCCCATTTCAGGAGATTGATTTAACTTTAAAAAGTGAAGAATAATCTTAAAAAATGAAAGAATAATGACATATTTAGTCATGAAAAAAAAAAAGTTATACAGACTTTAAGACTCCTAACAGTAAAATTAATCTCACCTAAATCTGGTGTCTAAAATTATAGTTTAGGCTAGTTGTCAAAACCAAGCTTTTGAAACAGTCACATTGATTTAGCCTGACTTTTGATCTGAAATTTCTCACTTTGCATATATACCCTCGATCATGATTTTTTGATGTTTTTTATACATTAGGCCTCCCAAAGAGCTTGACTGGAAGAACTACTCAGCTTCCTAGGAGTTTAGGAAACCTTAAAAAAAAGTGGAGTCACCTTCAATTTTAGCTTCAGCAGAAGCTGCAAACATTCTGTGATAGTTCAGCTGCCAGTGGTGTTATTGTGACAGCAATGAAGAAGAACATTGTAGCAGAAGCTCACCCTTAGCCTTGATCATGATCAGGAGTTAAGACCTTCTCTTGGGCTATATCCCATGTTAGATATCTAAATCTTGGTTTGGTCCAAGTATAAAAGAAAACAGAGCACCGTTTGGGGCAGAGTAGCCTGTACATAGCAAGGTACTGAGAAGTTTCAGTAGCTGAAACAAATGCATGGTTCAACAGTGAAACTCCACAGGCCCTTGCATCATTGCTTTTTCCCATGCATGGCATTCCCTGAACCTTTGTCATTTCACTGTTCAGTAAAAGAAAATACATGTTGTGACTGTAAACATGTACAACAGTATGTTGCTCAGCTCAACCATACCAGCTGAGCATGTTAGAGGGCCACAGCGGACATGTCATCTCAAGGAAATTGGGCACTATTTCTGGCCCAGGGAAGCTGGAACAGGCTTATAAAAACCCAGGATGTGTCCTGTTGGGTTTATTCTCTGCTAAAAATGTACTTCAGTGTTTGCGTACACAGAAGGTAAGCAAAACTGCCTGATGTTTTGCTAGTCATAGATGTGATCTCCACCTTCATGACTGGGTTACATTCTCACTGAATGAATGAGTTGTTTACAGTTATAGAATCATAGAATAGTTGGGGTTGGAAAGGACCATAAGATCACCTAGTTCCAACTCCCCTGCCACGAGCAGGGACACCTCGCACTAAACCAGGTCACCCAAGGCTCTGCTCAGCCTGACCTTGAACCCCGCCAGGGGTGGAGCATTTACCATTTCTGTGGGCAACCCATTCCAGTGCCTCACCACCCTCACAGTGGTCAGAGCATTTGCTAGTGAAGACAGAGGAGAAGAAGTCATTAAGAACCTCAGCCTTCTCCAAATCCAGGGTAGATGTCACTCAGACATCTGCTTTCCAACCCAGTAATTAATTTTCCCAGGCTATTATTAGAACCAGTAGTTCTCTTTTCTGGAGATTATGAGAAGTATGCAACACATCTCAACACTGGTTAATGTTTGCCTTTATAGGTGTCTTAATTGAAATGAAATGTTTTTCAGTAATGTTTATATTGGAACAAGGAAGATATATCTTGCAAATATGAAGGTTGAAGAAAAAGGCTATTACATGCTGTTCAGGAAACCAATTAGTACTCATTTTTGTTGTTAACTGACATAAACATATTTGGTGGTTTTGAATGGAACTCCTAGACTCACAGTTTATTTGCTCATAAATATAAGTGTGCTTACTTTGTGGCAATGTTAACAACAAAGTTTATTTATTTTTAAATGATGGTGATATCGTCATTTGCATAATAAATGTACAAATATATGCTGAATGAACTTCCAGCATTATTTTCATTGCTATAAAATGCATTTATTTGATTCGATCTAGTATTAATTACCAAGGAAAGAATGTGTTTCTTCTGATAGCTCGAAAATATTATATCAGAAAAAATATCAAGGGCAAATACGACATCCCATATTTTAAATTGACCAACCATAACATAAAATGTTAATATTTCCCTAAGGAAATTTTAATGATAATTTCCCTAAGTGTGTTCTTAAATGCGAACTATTACAGCAGAGTTTATGAAAGTTGAAGTAAGCAGTCAGGATGACATTTTTTGATATTTCGTATCAAATCTCCCACCTACCCATTGTATCAAGGTTGAATAGTTCAAGGGGAAGTATTTGAAGGCTACTACAGTATTTATTTCCTGTCATGAAAAGCAGGCCAACCCTCGTAACTGTTGAAGAAAACCTCTGTAATCTCGATAGAACTGTCTATGTTTTAAAAAATCATCTGCAATAATCATAACTATATTTCTACTGCTCTGTTCTGACAACTAATATCTACAACTTGACTTACAACTTTGGCTCTATTATCTCTTGTTCTACAGGACTAAGAGGAGTGTTCTTCTATAAACTGAAATCTGTATTTTAATGATGAGTGAGAAAGCCTTTTGTTTTATTTTGGTTTTGCACATTGAGATCCAGTGGTCTGTCTCGGACGTGCTAAATCATAAAATTTCATAATGAGACCAGCAAGGCACTTTATTTTTCATAATACTGGGACAAAGCATGACAAATATTTGTGAAATATTTCAAGTAAAATAGTGTGAACCATGTAGCTGAAAATCAGGAGTAAAATCATGTCTTGAATTACTTTTGTAAATTACTATCCTAGCACCAGTTTCTAGTAACCAGATTGCATCTGCCTTTTCAATAGGTGACATTCCAGCTCTGTACAGACACTTGGAAGAAAACCATGTGATCCTTTCCATCACACATCATCCCAGAAGCAAGTGGGAGAATGGGCAGTCACACCTAGTAGTGGGCACCAGCCCTTCTACAAGTAAGCCCATGCTACAGGTTGGGTCATTTAATGGGTTATAATGAGTTACAGGAAATGTTTTGCCTATGGAACTAAGCACAGTCCTCATGGACCAGGTCCCACGAGTGCTGTCATAGCCAAATAGTACAAATGAGTGACTTGTTGGACCTCATTTTTATCCCCCAATGATGCTTTACCCAGTAAAATGAATGCAACTTGCTGAAGTATTTTTAGAACAGCCAGGAGTCACATTTTGTACACACAAATTTTTTTACTGCGATGGTTGCAGTTAGTGTTCTGAAGATTTCACAGCTGTTTCCAGCATGTGCCTGTGTGCCACCAGATGCTGTAAAAAAGCCTGCCTCTTCATTCATGGCTTGGGTGCTACTACAAAGCTCCCCTTTTCTGCCAGCACAGCTCCATCGTATTCCTTTCCAACGTGCAGCGTCAACCTGAGCTACCTGCTCATAGGACAGAGAGGAAGGAAACTAGTAATGGAAATGCTTGTCCTAAGGTATTTATTGTGAGAAACTAAAAAAGGTCCCTGTGCATTAATACACACCTCTGAAATCATCAAATAATCACAATCTCAGCTTTTGTGGGCTCCTGGCAGTGTAATTCAATACTGAAGCAAGTAGCCGTGACAAAGGTTTCAGGTCTACTTGTGTTTACCTCCATTTCTCCAGCAGCCAGGGGAGAGGGAATGAAATCATCTCCTTAAATGAAATTGTTTCTAGAATGTTGATTTTTTGAATTAGAATAGAGCTTTCTTAAAAAACAAAATAAATCTTAGGAATATTGTGTTTATGTGTGCATACAGTGAGCATCTGCTCGTGATACTTCCAATACACAGCAAGAAGCCAGGAAAAAAACAAGCCAGAAGTTTCCACTAATATAAAATGCCATGTTGCCTTGTGGTTCCTTAATAGGTTTAAGGACTGAGGGGAACTACTCTCAAAACTAATGCTTCCCTCTAGCCTGAACTTTGTGCCTTGGTGATGTGATATGTAATGAAGTGGTAATCACAGAATCACATAATGGTTGAGGTTGGTAGGGACAATCGGGGATCATCTAGCCCAACCTCCCCGCTCAGGCAGCGTCATTGCTCAGGATTGTGTCCAGGTGGCTCTTGAATATCTCCAGGGAAGGAAGCTCCACAACCACTCTGGGTACCTATTCCAATGTTCAATGATTCCAAGCACTCTAGTAAAGCCACATTTATCAATTGAAAAAAACATTTGTGTGTGTGCACACAAGGTTGTCTTTTTATTTGTGCTGCTTTTTGGTTTATGTTATTAATATCCCTCCTGTTTAGTACTGTCCTTTCCTGAACTTTTCTTAATGGCCTTCTGAGAAGGCACCTTACTTACCATGAGTTATCCATTTACAATATATTTGTAGGGCTTAAAGCCCTTGACAGCAAACAAAAAAGTTAGGTCATACTGTATAGTATCTTGCACCCTAGGCAGAAATCTTTGCCACAATGAACCTCTCTGTGGTGTTTTCCTACATAGATATAACCAAGCTTTACAAATACTAACTCAATGTTTGTATTGTTGTTGTCATGGTGAAATAAACATTTTCCAGGCACCTGGCATGACAACAAGACAACCCAAGGAAGATCATCATTGAAAGTATCTAGAGAACCATAGCTAAGGAGCAATGTTGGTAGAATCACATACAGTAACCTGGAAGATCCACCTCCTTCTCCCCCTCTATCTTCTTCTGTGGCTGTTTCCCAAGAGGGCTGTTCAGGAGAAAAGACCAGACTGTCTATTTGTTAACAGCACAAAATTACCTTCAACACTGTTTACAGAACACATTCGGGCTACTATAAGCAGACTGAACCAGCACAGCACAAAGCTTGCCCAAAACACTTAGCTGCAACATTCAGCTTGGTAATGACTCAGGCCTCCAGGGAAGACAGAGCACAGGGGTCAAACATTAAAACAACATTAGTTAAAAAGCATGTGTGTTAAGGTCATGGTTGGAAGAACATTACATTTTTTCATACATCTCAGGAAAGTATAGAAATACAATATGCCCTCTGTAGAATACTCACTTTTTAGATGCAAAGTAGGCTGTGACCATGAATAGTTATGAATTATACTTAGTTAATTCTGATGCTGTGCTCTCCAAAGGCTTTTTCTTTTCCTGCCATGTGGGGATGCCCTAGATATTCAACCAAAGAAAAGACGTAGGCAGGAACAAAAGACCTCAGCCAGCTGCCAGATTTGTTCAGAACAGTACAACGAGTGTGGTCCTAGAAGTGAGGAAATTGCTGCTGCTCAGTTGGATTCAGTTCTTTCATTCAGTGTCAGAACAAGGCTTTCTAGCAGGATTCCTACATGTGGGGCAACTTAACAAATATAAGAATGGCTGTATTCAGCTAGACCACAGTCCATCTAGCTAAGTACCCTGCCAATAGTAAATCCTTTGAAAGACTATAAAAATGAGAAGACATTGATGCTTCCCAAGATTATTTTCTCAAATGGCAACCTTTTTGTCGTGTACCAGGAGTGTCCTTTTATATTGGGCTGCGTGCAAGCTTGAGCACTGGTCTGTTACGTGTCCATAATGCTTAACTGTAAGCATGCCCTGAGGCATGATTTTGGATTAGGCTAACTGTCTCTGAGGTAGAGCTCAGGCACTGCCTTCAAATAGTTCAAGAACTATTTTGTGACAAGGACTGTTCCCACTGGCAGAATAAGACTGTATCATGTCTGACTCCAGTCTGCAGCTTTTTCTCTAGTCCAGAACACATAGCTGCCCTCATACCACACTGCAGGGTATGCATTAAACCCCTTCAGTTTGATGCAGTAAAACCACCAACTCTGTCTGCATATTATTCATTTACAGCTATCCCCACCCCCAAATACAAAACTTATTACAATGTTTCGGGACGACACAAAGCACCAGAGAAACCTGGTTCCAAGTACTATGCAGTTTGGACAAAGCTGACTGGAATTGGCTGCCTTCAGTACTCTGTCCCTGTTATATTTAGTAGTATGGGAATATATTTTCATTTAAAATTTCTCATTATTTAATATTCAGTGAATTTGTCCACTCACTTTTTGAATCCATGTAAGCTTTTATCATCTGTGGCCATTTTAGAACAAGGAAATTCCTTTTTCTAAGAGCTTTGTTCAGCGAAGAACCTCTTCATCTCCCTTTGTTCAATGCATGCACCTTTGGGCTGTGTGTCTGGTCAGGTGCCTTTTGCAACCTTGGAAAACAAAAAATAAAACTAAAATCCATAGAGATGGGACACCTCCAGTGACTTCTTCAACAGAATGACAAGAAGGCCTGGAGGAGCTGGAACATCCAGCTGCAGATCTCTCTGGCTTCTGATTGTCTACTGCTCTGGAGCACTTGCTCACTTACACTGGTGGGGACACAGCCAGTCAAGACATTGTGGGTGTCCTAATGACTAGCCAGTTCTGTCATGGTTCTGACACACATATGGAGTTCTTTTGCAGACCATTTACAAAGGCTTTGCAAGTTGGCTTTAGGGAGTTAAAAATATATTGGATATTTGGTTAGTGGGAATCAGCATTTGCTTTACGGCTAAAAAGTTGCTGTGTAAAAGAGCTCCATCTTTGGAAGCATATGCTATTACATAGGTATATATATAGATAGATAGATAGATAGATAGATATATATATATACACACACTTACTTTTATATATATACAAACTTATGCTGTTGCTGGGAAACCTGAAGGATTGTTCCTCAGAGGACATAAACCCATTTTTTTACTGTTTGGGATGACTGAGCGCTTCAAGAGGTTGCCCAGAATATAGAATCTCCATCCTTGTTGATATTTGAAAGCCATATGGACATGGTCCATGGCAACATGCTCCAGGTAGTTCTGCTTGAGCAGGAGGAGCTATAATAGATGCCCTCCAGAGGTTCTGTGCACAGAACACAAAGCAAAGCAACAGTCCTGATGCACCAGGGAGATTAAAAAGGTTTACTGGAGGGTTGACATTACTATGAAACAGCCGTATTTTTACAAGGGCATGGTTAACAAGAACAAACATATGTGTCAGGAGGAAATTAAAAAAAAAATGGAGAGAGAAAAGAAAACAATTTCATTTTTCAGTTTCCTCTTTCCCAGAAAACCTGATTAAGGAAGTTGTCTTCAGTTAAATGTATGTCATATGGTAACTCTCTGTTCATGTTACAAAGGAACTTATTTACAGTGTTGTTACTTTGGAGCACTGTACTTACTGAAGATATACATTCTGAGATAAAACCATAACTAAACATAAGATCCTTCAGGTTTCCCTGTACAAGCTGAGATGCATCACACCAGTTCTTCCAGATGACAGTGACACAGACAGAGCACAAAGGTCTGTGACTGTCCTGCTGGCAGCATCTGTCATTCCAGAGTGCACCTCCTGTAGCCTGGGGTGTTACTTTGGGTTAATGTCTGTAATGCTGGGATCAGGACCTCATTTACAGGTTTGTCTTCTCAAATGCCTTTGCAGCAAATGCATAAAAATACAACACAATCGATGAAATTGCAAGAACTACAATGCCTTGGATACCATTGGCAATATTGATAACCTGATACAGTGGTATAAAAATGGTTACTATAGCAACCTAAAGTCATGTCAGAGCTGGATGAGTTAATTGGCATGCAGTGTGAGTAGCTCATTCACCAGTTTCTGTTTCTATGGAAACATAACTGTCATTTTATGCTGATGACAAAAGGATGAGTTATAGGGTTGGTTTTTTTTCTTACTTCCAGCATATAGAGTTTATTTAATTACACTTAATAAATTAATGTAAGTCCTAGTCTCAGGGAGATGAAGGATTTCTTACCCAAATTCAGTATTTACATTCCAACAATGCTAGATATTCCATGCACTCTTTCTTTCCATGTTCTCTATGCCTTGAAAGTTTACACAGATTTAAACTCTGTATGTTAATGTACTGGTTAAGACATACCCTTGCAAATGCACGATGAGCAGTATTAGAAGAACAGCATGTTTTGCAGCTCAGTCTTTGGAACACTTTTTCTCATAACATTTTTCACATCCAGCCTGTCCCAGTCTCCTCCTCAGCAGGGTGGAGCAAGTCCGTATCACTTGGCTTGGACAGTTTCAATTTCATTTGACTTTTCTGCCTCCCTTATAAACATTTCATTTCATCGGTTTATTAGGCATATGTTTCACTTATGTTCCACATCCGGGCTCACTCTTCTTCTCTGTGCTCCCTGTCCAGTCTCACTCTGTCCCTAGCTCTTCCATGGATGTCTCTTACAGTTTCATGATAACAAGTGCTTGCCTTTCCCTGTGCAGTCTGCATCTTTCTCCCACATCTGCCTCTTGTATTTTCTTCATACGAGCCTGGAGCCTTTCACCTCCTTCTCATTGTCTGCACCCAACAATGAGGTCAGTGGAAACATTAGCGATATAGTGTCCCTGTTTGTGATTCTGGTGCCTGGACCAATATTGTCTGCTACCTGTATTATCCCACAGTTACAATCTGGGGGATTGCCTCAGACAGTTTTGGGCTGGGCCATATGCAGGAAGATGTCTAGGACATTTTCACCATAACAGCACAAGACACATTCTTGGTATAAATGCTACAAATTTGCCGGATTTTAAATAGAAAACACTAGAAATCTCCAAAATATCCAGAATTTTCTATCATAGGGAAGAAAATACCTTTACTCAGTCTTTGTTAATCAGAGACTAACCTGTTTTGAGTCAAATATTCCTCATACTGTTGGACTGATTCATACATTTAGGAGTGAAAATTTCAGATCAAGTAGACAGTATTTAATAAAAGCTATGACGTTTAAAACGAAGTATTCTGGCAACAAGTGCCAGGTAATCCGAAGTAGTGCTGAAACATCAGCTACAGATCATACCTATAAAAATGAAGTGTCTAACTTGGAAGAAGTTAGGTGCGTAATGCTTTGCACTGCCCCAGAAAGCTGTCATTAAGGTTTAGTCTCCAATGTTGGTTGTGCAGGGATGAGCTATACTGACAATATGAGTCACAGTGTTCTAATGCGGCCCCTACATCTTTCACATTACAAAAGACCGATAGATGATTGAGAAACGGCTTCTGGCTGGAAATTTCTTGACATGGCTGTCAGCAGGCTGACCACAGGGTGTTTCCATAGATGACTGCCTGCTTGCCTGAATTCTCACTGAACAGTACTGTTATTGATAGTGGCATTAATGTCTTTTGTTCTGTGTAACTTTTTATTTTAAAAAAATATAAATAAAACCCATAAAAAGACAATTTTTCATTGGTATCAGTGGAGTAACATATATCACAATGCCCAGTTCTTCTCTTTTCAGTGTTTTATGCTTGTGGTTTTTTTCCCTATCTCAAAGCATCATAGCACAACCTGCCTTTAAAGGTAGACCTGTCAGAAGAGAATACCAGAAAACAATGGGAACTTGGCCAAAGACTAATGCCATCTTTAGAGGCTTTAAACACAAGTCAGCTCTGTAAATCCTGTCTATACTTTGTTACATTTGGTAAAGGAGTGGATATCCTTTAGAGAATCTATTTTCATTCTGAGAATTTTAAATAGTAAAGAAACACATGATTCTGACTGTTTGTTATTTACCTTAGTAATGGCAATACTAATGAGAAGAAATCTTGTCATTTTCAGATCATCTGCAACAGCAGTATTGTACAGTTCCTCTGTATCTTCATATTGTCAATTGGACACTGAAAAGACATCTTCAGTAGCTCAGGTAACAATATCTTTAATTAACATATATCTTGGGTTCAGCTGTAGCAGTCATTTTTTTCTCCTTCTTAGTATCTGGTGCAGTGCTGTGGTTTTGACTTTCAGTCTGGGAACAACGCTGATCACACCGATGTTTTTAGTTGTTGCTCAGTAATGTTTAATCCGACCAAGGACTTTCTCAGTCTCATGCTCTGCCAGGGAGGAGGGGAAGCCGGGAGGAAGCAGAGGCAGGACACCTGACCCAAACTGGCCAAAGGGGTATTCCATACCACAGCACGTCATGCCCAGTATAGAAACCGGGGGGAGTTACCCGGAAGGCCCAGATCGCTGCTCGGGTCGGGCTGGGTATCGGTCGGCGGGGGGGGAGGAATTGTATCCTTTCCCCTTGGTATT
>NW_009936841.1:11312-15633 GCF_000696875.1 Nestor notabilis
GATTCTCCTCCCCATCCCTCCGGGAGCGGGGGGAGGAAGAAGTGGGGGTAGTGAGCGAGCGGCTGCGTGGTTCCAAGTTACCGGCTGGGTTTAAACCACGACAGCATAACAGCCATGAAGATTTCTAATTTGAATTCTATCTACGGAAAAAGTGCAACCCTACTCACAATGGATGTGTGAAAAGCTGACAGCAGAGAGGCTGACCTAGTCAAAGGAATGACACACAAAGTGAAATCAAAAGCATTCATTTAATAATCTTTTCTTTAGTCCTTCAGTGAAATCAAGACACAATTATGAAGTTATCAAAAGAAATGCCTCCTCATTGAAGGGGTGGTTTTATTCCTGTAGCTTTTTAGTAATATTTTAGCATCTTCCCATATAAAGTCTCCCCATAAACAGTCCCACTTCTAATATTACTTCTTTCTGCAAATAATCATACTGCGTCACTTACTTATATTTCCCTAGCATCACAATAGGCAACAAAAAAAAACAAAGGAGATATTTCCAGTGTAGTTCAATTATGCAGTTCCCCCAAGCAAATTATTAACCTTAAAACTAGACTAAAACTCATACATTTTCAGTGAGAAAAAAAAAATTTCTGTGTTCTGCATTGAGACATTATTCACAAGAGGATCCAAGACTGCTTTAATGACCCCATTCTTCAAACTGTTCCATATGAACAGTGCACGCATCTGAGAGGTCACTCCATGGACATTTACTCCAGACATACAGCTGGTTAAGACTTCGATTTCCAAATTATTTGTTCCTGCTATCAAGTTGCCATTGATTCCATTCATCCAAATGACAAGGCTAATAATAGACTCAATTTAACCAATACAATTATTAATTTTAAAAAAAAATAAAATCAGAAGAAAAGATGTTCTCTGGAGGGCTGAATTTAATTCATATTGTTTTGCAGTGGAAGTTGGATAAATGTGAAAGGAGAAGGACAGAAATATCTTGGAATAGTTTTGCCACAGGGGAAATGGTAAGTTGAATCACAGCTACAGTGAGACTCTGCCCGCCCCCCACCCTCCCCACCCCCCCCAGACATGCTTCTTTTTTGTGTCTGTGCTGCAAACTGCAATGGTGTGCAGACATGCCCAGTATAGATCCACATAATATTCTCAGCAGGATAAATTTGTTTCAAGCTACTTTGAGTGGGCTGCTTCCACCTTCCCACCTAGCTCAGCTAGAGCCCTCTAATATAATTGTAATCTGTGCACTGCAGTATTATATGGCAACCTATAGCCCAATTAAAGTGTCATCTGGCTAGTTAAGACTATTATGATTCTGCCATTGTAAGTAATGCTTGAAGACTTAGGATGCGAAAAATTATCTCCCTGAAATTCTGATCCCAGGGGTGTGACTGTCAAAGTTTTCTTTTACATCTTCAGTGTAGCAAATATTTCATCCTTTGCAGCTACTAATTACTGAAGAGCAGGTTTTGCTATTATTTGTATAGTATCTTTTTTAATGTATTAAGTTTCCAACGGAAATGACCTGTCGGCAGTGCACAAACAGATAGCCCGATTACAATACACTTTAAGTATACATACCACACCCTCACAAAACCTCTTTACCTGGATAGTTCTTTTGAAAGCAGCATTAATCAGACTAAGGATACTTCAGCTTTTTTGTGTGTGTCAATTCACAGCTGGAAATCACTTCATTAGAGGAACTTAGCACTGATTTCACTCAGCTGAAAATAAACATTGCTGGAACAATGCATTTGGGTCATTCAGAAGTTCACTTCTCCAAAGGCATTTTTGTTACTGTATGTTCATATCTGATTCATTGGAAATGGCACCTAATGACCATTTAAAAAGCTTCAGTCATATTAATTTTTGAATGCTCCAGCAAGATAGAATTGAGAGAAATGAAAAGGATAGTAAATCCAATGTAAAGCAAAAAAGGGTCTGAGTGCATTTCAGAATGTGGACTTAGAAAATGAGGTCTTATTACAGAATGACACTTGAAGAGTGAAAGTTTAAAAAACAAACACATCATCTGTTATGAAGAAACTTGGCAGTGGGTTTTATGGAATCCACGTACTTGTCCTTCATATTGCAGAGAAACCTAGATACAATTACAGCTTGAGCCTGTTACAATTTAATAAAGTGGAAACTTTCCTTGTCACTTTGATGGCACAAGGTCTGCACTTTACACAGCTGCTTTTAGCTGAGGTCAAGAACCTCAGGCAGAGTTGGACTCATCCATCGTATGACATGGGACAGGAAAATGGTTCTTTCCTCTTGGGTCCTGTGGCAGTGTTATGGCACAGCCAGCGTCACTACACTGTCCCAAAGAGAGAGGTATCAGGCAGCTGCATACGCACACAGCCAGAGACAGTGGAATCCCCCAGATAGTCTGCCACAGCCATAGAAACAAGTCTTAGACCTTATTTTCTTTTATTTCCTGCTTCCCTGCTGCAGAGCAGGCATCTTCAGTCCATCATATTTCATAGCTGTACATAGGCCAGTGTCACGGCTGGCAAGAGGAGGCAGGAGCTAATGGTGGGAGGGTTGCTAATAAATTTCCTTCCTTCATTCTCCTTCCTGCTTCTCCATACTTTGATAGAACTCTCTTCTCACTGTGGCAAAGAAGAGCAGCAATTGTATTACTCCATTTTCATGGAACCATATGTTGTTTTACCAAACGGCTATAAGAAAATCCTTCATTATCTCTTTATATCAAATGCACTAGGAAGGATATCTAATCCTATGTCGCTGATAGGACACTAACAAACCTTCCTCAGGAAAAATATGTCAACGTGGTTGCAACTAAGCTCATTGTAAGCAATTATGTGGAACAAGGCAAACCAAAAGCTAAAACACCCTTTCATTGATAGAAGTTCTTGAGTAGTACAGTACTCACTCTGTCCAAAAACTTCTTACAGTTGCATGTTTTAAGAATCCAAGGACTCCATCTCATTTGGCTAAGTGTCTTCATGAACAGGTTATAAAATTACTTCTATAGACCTAGTTAGTTTGTTGAAAAAGAGAAGTGTTGTGGAGGTGAGATGCTGATTTTAACCTAAATCATCTGGACTCTAGGGAAAGCAAGTGGAATTTCATTTGCAATTGAAGCTAGCCTCAGACCATACTTTACCTGCAGCTATTGGGTCAATATAAAAATGATTTTGTCAGTGTATCTGTACCTTACATAACTCCAAAAATTAAGCAGGGGTGAGCACTGGGACCAAAATTCTAGCAACAAACTCAGCTGCCCGTGTTCCCAGATTGTCTAGTGGAAGTATTAGGCTTAGCCAAGAGGGATCTCAGAGTCAGCTATGTGATGCTGCTGCAAGGTGCTATACTAGAAAATTCATCCCAGGTAGCAAACTCCAGAGGAATATATATTCTACCTAGTAGAATCCAAGGGTAGGTTTGCATCCTAAAAGGATGAGCATAATGAAAATTTAGACTGAGTGGAGCATAATGAAAATTTAGACTAAGTGGGTTTATGGAGTAAACCATTACACCAGTACCATTGTACAGAAGAATACACTATTCCTAACATGGCTCTAAATAGGTGTTGTCAATTACTTTATTCATTTATTAACACTTTAATGGTGAAAGGTCACTGTTCAAATGCAAGAAAGTGACTATAGTCTTTAGTCATCTTTCCTGTACTTTGTGCATGATTTTTCTCAGGCTGTATATTTTGCAGGCCAAGAACTGTTCTTCTGTAAGTGAAAATATTTTGATAGCTACCAGAACTCAAAGAACAAACAATAATAATGTTCAGCTCTTCAGGAAAAGTTGTTTTCATACCATTTCCTATGGGTTCTGGCTTCTGTTAAACATAGCTGAGCTGATAGCTCCTGTTTGTGGAAAAAAATACACCCAATTCTCAGGCAAGCACACTTAGTGCCACAGAAAATTTTTACTCACTATGGACAAAAATGTATATAAGCTGTTATAGGGAAATATACTATGCTATTTTCACCTCTTCATAAGTATAATGACATTCCAAAATTTGAAAGTTCACTTTGCTGGAACTTCACACTCCTTCAGGCAGTCAGAGTTCAGAATTTGCAAGCTGTGGTTGCCAGATGTTTTCTTGAACATCCCTAGGATTAAATGACCTCTGCAAATTTCTACAAAAGTGAAATTTGATGGTAAATTTACTTTGTCACTGTCCAATTGGGCTCTGAGATATGATGGACCCATTAAAACATTGCCTCATTTTGGTGATTGTTATTTGGGATAGTACAAAAACAACAGGGAAATACTGAGGTCACAGTGAGAATCATGAGAAGAGTACTTCACGTTAAAAATAAATACCTTGGTTGCAGCAATGGAAGCAGAGCAACTGG
>NW_009936842.1:0-584 GCF_000696875.1 Nestor notabilis
CTGTATGTAGGCATTTCTGAAACTTAAGGATATCCAAGCTTGGGATCCCACCAGTCTCTGCAATTAGGGCCTTTGCCAGCTTCAACAGCATGAACTATATAATTCCCAGTGCCACATTAGTGATGGAACTTGGTAAAATGCCTTGGTGGTTTGGCAAATCAAGACATCTCTGTCAGCCTCATCCACCATTGCCTCCCATCCCTTTAACATGGGTGGCCAGTGTTTTTGTCCTGTGTAGACTCTTGTAATGAGCACGTTGCATTAGAGAGGTGATTTTTTTGTGCTCTTGTGTTTCAGGTGAGCCTGATGATTCCACAGTTGATGATAGCTACAGCTTGATAAATCAGTAATAGCCACAGTAAGTACTCATACTTGATGAAGATAGGATTTAATAGGAGACGTAGCTACACACTGAGAAGGGTCAACGAAGAAAGAAAGGCCACTGGCTAAGAGATAAGTTTCAGGTGACCAGCTTGGAGTGAAGATCATGTCTGCTCTCCCGTCTCTTGTCTGAGCTGGAGCTGTGGTTTAGATGCTGTTGATCCTGTTCTGTAGGTTCTCCAGGCAGAAGACACTGTTGGGTT
>NW_009936842.1:597-943 GCF_000696875.1 Nestor notabilis
TCAAGTTGCTCCCAGCCACACAGTGCTGAAGTGCTTCTCTGTTTCAGCAAAGTATTTGAGGACTCAGATAATTATTGGTACATTCAGAAAGTGCCGATTCAAAATCTGTGCCTTTGATCGGCAACTCCTTGGACAGATATCCCATCTTCATACTCAGGGGAAAAAAGGAATATAAGCGATGGACGCAGACACAGGGGCGATCTGTGTCAGAAGAAGTTTTTGATTTGAAGTTCTTCTAAAGCGCAGCCATCTGAAAGAGGCTGGAGATATCCAAGAAGTCATATGTGCTGAGGGGAGTGCTGCACGATGCTTTGGGAATGCTGGCTTAAGGTTAGGGGATCTGTGT
>NW_009936842.1:1245-3507 GCF_000696875.1 Nestor notabilis
GGCTTGCAGAGTTTTAGGTTCCTGGTATAGCTTGTGCCTGGTAGGCTCTGCAGACCCTCATTTGATGCACTTCTGGTCAAGAAGTCCCTTGGACTTGCTGTGACTACGTACCACTGGAAATAAATTTAGCTACTAATGTTGGGCTGGAGCCCTGAAACTCTTTTTTCTGAGCATATCTCCTCGAAGTTCATGCTTTTTTGGTTACCGGACACATGATCGTGGCTTTGATTCAGAAGCTCGTGTGCCACAGGGCTGCTAGTCTCTCCGATATCCTCATGTGCAGCACTGCTTAACAGCTCCTCAGTGCCTTACGACACAGGGATGCAGGCTAGGGTGTGCAGCACTGCTTAACAGCTCCTCAGTGCCTTACGACACAGGGATGCAGGATAGGGCGACCAGCACACAGTTCAGCTGTCTAAAGCTGGTGCCAGGTGACTAACTGTGGAGCAACGGGAGTTGCTGCTTGTATGATGTTCTTCAAGTTAAAGCTGCATGACTTCAGTGCATGTCTGAGCCAAACAGCCCCCGCAGCTTTTACTGTATTTCCTTGTGCAGAGAAGATGAAAGCGAGGTTAAACATCTGTCCTGCTGCATTACAATGGCCTGTACAAAGTGCAAATGCCAAAGAACGAGTTGTCTATTTTCATTTCTGAAAGACCAAGTGTACAAATATTCTTCTGAAGGACCCTGCTGTAGTCTTAATTCTTTAAATACGTATTTTAAAATTAGGTTTTAAAGTAAAGGCTTAGCCTTTACTTCGTGCTTGTTCAATACCATGACAGGTCTGGGACAGAATACATCAAGGCAGGCTGGCATGAGAACAAGTGCTTGTGATGAGCCATGAACTGCAGTCCGCGTAGGGCTGTTTCTCCTGGAAGAGTATCTACTCAGCAATACATTGCATCTTTTCATTGGCATTTTTCAGCTGACTGAGCACTAGAGATGGTGTTGGGCTTTTCTGCACGCGGAGGGCCCCAGTGAGTCTGAAAATGGCCTTGCATATTCACTAAACACACAGATGTAATCACCGAATAGCGGTGCTGAAATGTCTTCTGCATTGTCCCCTACTGGTTGTCCTGCAAGTGGTGTAGAAGACTTTAGCCTCCTCCTGGACCCCTATAGTGAGACTGTGTTTCCTCCCGGGTGTCCGTAGAGGGCTCTGGCCTCCTCCCAGATCCCCATAGAAGTGCCTAGCCTCCCTACAGATCCTGGTAACCAGCTGCACAGCTCCTGCCTTCCGCCCTAGGGACAGGGAGGCTACAAATGCTTTAATAAGACAGGAAAAGAAAAGGGATGCAGATAGCATGTAAGTCTTACATCCCTTCAGATGCTGGGCACCCTGCTTTCAGGCAGAGTTAGAGCTCTCCCTTTTTGGTCCTATAAGCTAATAGATAAACTATCAGAAGAAGACAGCATGATTCGTGAAGGAAGTTCACCTGAGAACTTCTTGCTGCATTTCTAGATACAGGCAGGGCCAGGCAGTTGGTGTAAGGGTCAGTATCAGGCAGGAGTGGCCTGGCGGCCCCCCGTCACCAAAAAAATCTCACCCGCCAGCCACAGGGCTTGGTCAGTGCAGATCCAGCCCTGGGCCTGCTGAGGGGATTACCAGTTCTTCAATGTGCAATGGGCTCGTGGTGAGGATTATCTCTGCCTTGTAGCCATTCAGAGTTTCCCTTCCCACAGGTATTCTAAATTACAGATGATGTTGATAACAGAAGATTATTTCTTGATAACTCAAGCCCAAAGTACATGGGCTAGTAGAATGGACATTACCTGTTCAAGATCATTAGGTCCACAACTATGATGTCTTTTGCACAGAGGGACAGAGCTCTGTAGGGGCTCATCCACCTGGGGACTGGTTGAAATCACTTCTGCTCCTGTAGGGCTTGGTCTCGGCTCCCGCAGTGGCTCACCGAGGACAGCTGAGCACCAGGGCACTGACCTTCTGGGTCAGTGATGCCTGGTCCTGCAGGCTGAGCCAGCAGCTCCACTCTGGCTGGAGATGTCTCAGGCACTGCAGGAGAGGCTGCCCTGCTCCAGTGGCACTTCCAGGTCCTGCTATGACAAAAAGAAGTGAGCTCACACTCCCCCTCCTCAGTAGTAGGGGCTTGGAGTCTTACCTCACATTCCCTCTAGCAGCAGCTTGACCTCCCCACAGACCCTTATGGAGATACGTGGCCTCCTTCCAGGCTCCCATGGAGAAGCCGTGCCCTCCTCTCCCTGAGTTCTCCCCCCAGGTTCTTATAGGAGAGCATGGGCGTT
>NW_009936842.1:3721-6167 GCF_000696875.1 Nestor notabilis
CCTACGCGGGGTCGTGGCCACTCCCTTATAGAGGATTTTGGATTTTTCCCTGGCTCCTATAGACAATCCTAGCGTCCCATCCGGTCCTCAGCAGGGGAGCCTAGCTCCCTCCCAGGCTCCTATGGAGGAGCTGGGCCTCCACACACGACTTTACAGAGGATGCTGTCCCCCCCACAGACCCTTATAGGAGAGCCTAGCCTCATCCCAAACTTTTATAGAGGGGCCAAGCCTCCGCACAGGATGCTATGGAGAAGTCTGGCCTCCCCGAGCCCTTCTTGAGGAGCCTGACCTTCCCACAGGAGCCTATAAACGAGCAAGCCGCAAAGCCGCTCACCTCCTGATAGGAAGCTCCTGAAGCCCAGTCGCGGCCCGGCCCGGCGCACAGGGTTACGTTGCGTCCTTCCGTGCCTCTCGTAGCGGCGGCGCTGGAGATTGGACGGGAGTGCGCAGGGGGTGTGTCAGCCTCCTCTCCGCTCTTTCCGCCCTGTGCTTGTGTAAAGTGTCCGTGCCCGTGGATGAGGGACCTTTGAGGTCCCTTCCAACACAACCCACTCTGTGAGTCTATGTTTCTTACAGTAGATGGCCTTCTCAAATAGCCCTGCACGGTGAGGCAGCTGCAGTAGGTTGTGTCGTGAAGCTGGGAAGCAATAGAATTTAGTGTCATTTAGCACTGTTTTAGTATAGCGTGGGGTGACAGCGTTACTGCATCTCATACGCACAACTTTAGCTTGGAAATGCTCAAAACATAAAGCCATGTGTAGCAGAAGGCAGTGTTTCTTCTTCATTAGTTTTCTTCTTCATTAGTTGGTGCTACAGTTGTTAAGTATGTCTCTTCCTAAGTTTTCATGCTGCTGTATGTTCCTTGTTCATGCTGTTGGTACCGACAGCTTTCTGAAGGCTTTGTTTTCCTTGCCAGCTGTGCTACACAGGATTTCAGTAGTTTGTGGAATGATCTGAACTGAGTGAGCTTGCCTCAGAGCTGGGTCAAATTGGAAATGTTTTTCTTGGTTGCCTAACCTCTTTGACGTTGTAAACTGCACCACACAGAACAACGGCAGTGAAGTCCTGGCTGTCAAAGCCCTTTGAGAATAAACTGGTGAATTCACTGACTGCTGTTCTGTAAACCAAGGGTCAGATCTAAGTGTCAGCTACGGCTGTGATTCCAGAACAAGTTTTATTTAGTAGGCTGGAAAAGACTGGAGGGAAAAGCCATCACAGGAGAGTAAGTGTGTCGTTGTTTGTTTTGATTCAGCCCTGTAGCATGTGCGAGGCAGCCACCTCATAAGTCTTTGGCTGTGCCTTCCAGGTGTAAGTCACTGTGAAACGATTCCCTGGCAATGTATGGAAATCGATAATACTTCAGTGTTACAGTGACCCATTCCTGATATTTTTGTGGCTGTTATTATGCTCACCTCTGTTAATACTGTGTTTTGAGGGTGCATTTGGGGCTCAGTCACATTAACGGACTTCTCCATTCCCATGCCTCAGGAACAGCCGTAATCTGACGAAAAGCTGAATTTTTGTGAGCTGGGAGGAAGGCTGCTCAGCTGCAGGGCTGCTAAGCAGTGGGATGAAACCCAGGGTTTCCTAAGAATAGGAGCCCCGAGGTTCATCTAGTTCAGCACCAGTAACACAGTGATGTGGCAAAACCAGTGAACCGAGAGCTGGTGAAGATGAGCCTGTGTGTCTGTGTGCATCTTGGTGGGGAGCACTCAGGTCACATCATAGAATCCCAGACTGGTTTGGGTTGGAAGGGCGCTTAAAGCTCATCCAGTTCCAATCACCTGCCACAGGCAGGGGCACCTTCCCATCGAGGTGGTTGCTCCATTCCCGCAGCCTGGCCTTGAACACTGCCAGGGATGGGGCAGGCACAGCTCCTCTGGGCAACCTGTGCCACGGCCTCAGCACCCTCACAGGGAGGAAGAACTTGCCTAAGATTTTATCTCAATCTCTCCTGTGTGAGGCTAAAGCCATTTCCCTTGTCCTGTCCCTACAGGCCCTTGTCCGTTCAAATATTTACAGCTCACAAATGCCTTCCCACTTAGTCTACTAATTCTGCTGTACCTATGATAGTCAGAATCTCTTTCCTTTTCCTTTCTAATGCCTCCAGCCTTCTGGTTCCTTCAGCCGAGGCTCTTTGAGCTCCTTTCCATTTATCACTCTTAATACAAATGCAAGGCAGATGCTCATTGCCCTTGCCTGCGTCATTCTGTGTGACAGCATGTTGTCCTCTGGGTGTCTTTCAGGATATCTGCCTCCAAAATCAGAGATTTTGGGGTATTATTTTCCCCCCAGATTTAGCCAGGCAGTTTGTGGAGGTTAGTTGATGGCTTTAAACTGCCAGAGGGGAGATTGAGATGAGGTGTTAGTCAGTTCTTCTTCCCTGTGAGGGTGCTGAGGTGCTGGCACAGGTTGCCCAGAGAAACTGTGGCTGCCCCCTCTCTGG
>NW_009936842.1:6330-7099 GCF_000696875.1 Nestor notabilis
CGGGACAGGGCGGGAGCCATACGGGAAGTCAGAGCAGACTCTCCCCACACAGGGCAGGTTTTATCTTTTCTTAAAGAGGGACTTCGTTAGCACCCTGCTCATTCTCTCTTAAGCTGACACCACCGATACTGGATGCACCAGTGAGGATGGTACTCCTGCAAAGGAAGTTATTTTACATGTTTGGTGACAAATTTATCCTGTAAACCTTCTATTTTAAGACAGGATCCTGAATCCCTGGATACGTAGCTCTACTTGTACCTGAATCTCGTAATCTTAATAATCCTCACTGTGACATCTTCCTCAGAGGTAGTGTGATCTCTATCTGTATTTGTGAAGTCCGTGTACATGCTTTGGGTGGTGGTGGGGTAGATGTGCAAATACACGTTTCTACATTATCAACCATATAACTGTGTGTCTTGGACTAAGCCCACCCCCTAACTCAGAGCCACGCAGTTGCTCGCTCACTGTCCTACCCCCCCACCTCTTTCTCCCCTCGCTCCCGGAGGGATTGGGTAGAGAATCAAAAGAATCTAAGTTGCATGGGTTGAGATAAGAAGTAAGGTATAATACAAAACCACTACTGCTACTATCAATAATAATGATGATAATGAAAATAACAAGGGGAGAGGATACAATTGCTCACCATTCACCAACCGATACCCAACCCGACCTGAACAGCAATCTGGGCCTTCCGGGTAACTTCCCCCTGTTTATATAATGGGCATGACATGCCATGGTATGGAATACCCCTTTGGCCAGCTTGGGTCAG
>NW_009936842.1:7417-9221 GCF_000696875.1 Nestor notabilis
GACCGATCCCTATAAAGCTGCTGAATTCATCCAGTCCATGATGTCTGGCTCCATCTCTTGTAGCAGTCCTTCAGGGCAGGAGGGATGGTGCATAGCTTTGGGTTGTTGCCTGCTGATGACACTGCTGAACTTGTCTGGTCACTGCTGAGCTTGTCTGGTTTCCTCAGAATTCATTCTCTGTTGGGGTGATGATCGGAGGGAAGTCAGGGTCAGTTGCCGGTGACCTGAAGATATCTAGCTGGTGGGCTATAGAAGTGTTCTGTAGAAGGCAACAGCATACAATTGAGCTCATTGCCTGTTTTTCCCCAAAATTAAATCCCCTTGAGGTACACATCGGACTTAGAGAATCATAGAATCATAGAAAGGTTTTGTGGTTTTGTTGGAAAGGACCTTAAGATCATCTCGTTCCAACCCCCCTGCCATGAGCAGGGACACCTTGCACTAAACTATGTCTCCGAAGGCTCTGCCCAACCTGGCCTTGAGCACCACCAGGGTTGGTGTTCCAGGGATCGAAGAAGTCCGGGTGGAGAAGGAATGTAAGCCACACGTATACACCAAACTGCTAGAAGTTTTGTTAAAAGACCTAAAATAGATGTAAAATCCAGCGATATACCAAGCTAGAAAGAGAGATATCTAATGGCTACCAAAGAATAGATCAGGCACAGATCCTCACCAACCCACACACTTATCCAATGACCAGGAGGCCAGCTCCGAGGTGCATTGTGTAGAAACAGGATGGCAGGCGCATACTTTTGTGGACATCCACGCAGAGGTAAGGTCAACCATAAAAGGTAGTTGGATTCACCTCCTTCTCTATCTCTCTCTAACTCTGGGCCTTTTATATGCCAAAGAGTGCCAACTCATCCTGACGCAGGGGACCAGCCTGGGTCAGGAGGAGTTGCCTCGTTGGCTCCTTTTCCCACACACATTCGTCCTGATGCAGGGGGCCAGGCTGCACCAAGGAGGAGTGGCCCTGCCGACTCCCCCTGTGCACATGCACTGTAGATAATCGGGGTGGTCCACCAAGGACCAATTCCAGTGTTATACCCATCTAATATAAATACATACATGCTTTTTTTATCTTGATCAGGATGATCCACTACAGACCAATTTTTACAGTGTTAGACCCATGTAACACGTACCACCGCATGTTCCGTGTGTGGACTATCTCCAAGTCAAACTAAACATCTCCATCTGCGAAGATTTTCTCTCCTCCCCTTCCTTCTTGATCATCACCTCAGTAACCACTCCAACAAATAGACAAAGAAGCGGAGTATTGGGAGTGGGCCACCACAGACTAATTCCAGTGTTAGACCCGTCTAACACATACCACCGCATGGACCATGTGCAGTCCATCTCTGAGTCAAATCAATTGTCTCCATCTGTGAAAAAATCAAAACCCCCCTGGATACAGTCTTGGACCATCTGCTTTAGGTAACCCCACTTAGGCAGGGGCCACCATGGACCAATTTTTATTGTTAGATCCATCTGGCACATGCCACCACGTGGTATGTCTGTGGTTCATCTCTGAGTCAAACCAATTGTCTCCATCTGTGGAGAACGTCAAAGCCCTGATGGATACAGTCCTGTGCAGTTTGCTTTCATGTGACTGTGCTTAAGCAGGAGGTTTGGACCACATCATCTCAAGATGTCCCTTCCAACCTTCATTGTTCCATGACTTGTGCTAACCACAGGCAGCCTGGCCCACCCTTCCCTCCTGGATGGCCCTCTTATAACAGAAGAGGCCATCCCTCATGTCAAGGTCTGGCATGATGTAGGTCACCACCGCTCACAGCCTACCGCG
>NW_009936842.1:9448-10909 GCF_000696875.1 Nestor notabilis
GGGCGGGAGACGAGGGCCCCCCAGCCGATGAAATATTTTTCCACTAGTAGTGTACCTCCACCTTCTTAATTCTTCCATTATCTGCTTTTTAACACTACTATCATCATGTACAGTTTAACAGCTGTGGTAAATTGCATGTTCTAACATCTCTTTTACAAGTGACAAATCCATACCAATAAGGGTCGGCGCTTGCCTTACGGGCATCATTTTAGATATGAATCCCAGTCCCCTTTCAAAAAATGCAGGCTTCTACCTGCATCTACCAACCGCCATTTCCCACCCTCGCCCACAGGTGGTGGTCCAGGGGGCAGACCACAGACCCACTTGTATTAACTCCCAGGGCCTCGGTGGGGTCGATCTTTTCAATACGCACCCCTGTAACAATCAGAATGTAGGTGATGACTGTGTTGGGGACTTGGTCGTGGGTGAAGTTGACAAGCTGACAGCAGGCTTGGAGCTGCCACGCCTTCTCTGTGGCCACATCTCACTTGATCTTTCGGATCTTGGTGGGGAGGACACTGTTACCTCACTCTCTCAGAACACCTGCAGCAACAGTCCGCACCCATATCTGGGCCTGGATGCAGCAGAAAGCAAGAGAGACGTTATTTTGTTCAGTGCCCAACACTTGCAACAGTATCTGGTGGTCTTTGTCACTTATTAATTCCCTGGTAGGCAACACCTCTAACATGAGCCAATTCCCCATAGCCTCTAATTTGTTGGCTGAAACCTCAATGTTCATAGTGTTGAAAACTCCCAGCCCAGCACCTCCTCCTTCTAGCGCTGTGGCCAGCAGGTCTCTCCTGGCCTGGGTGCCCTGGGTGGACCAGCTGTGGAGCCATGCCATCCAGGCCGTGTGGAGCATGGAGAGGAAGGGGGAGATGCACTAAGGTCTGATGGATGACATGTTAACAGTGAATAGAAACACCACCACTTTCTTCAGTAGAGTGAACTGGCCCCATCCATAGGTCTTGGATGTGATTCTGCTTTTTACATAAGGGCCTATTTTTGGAAAGGAAGGACCATGAAGCAGGCATGATGGCAAACTCCTTAGCTAAACTCGTTCTTAAATCCTTCAGGACCTCCTATCCACCACTTCCCTCCAAGCTCAGGGGACATGTCTATGGTTAAGCTTCCTCAATACCACACCTGGAGGTTTATAACCAAGTGTGCACCAGCTCCATAATGCTGGTTATATCAGGAAGCTTCTGCACCTAATTCAGATCTATTAAGCATTTTGCTGTCATGGAGGCATTTTAATGGCATGACCCACTTGCACCCATCAGGGGCAGTGACAATCATGATGGTGCCATAGATTTACATTGAGTCAGTTATACTTTCTTGAGAGTATTCAGTTTCCAACTTCTACCCAGTTGCCAACTTTAGCATATGCAGGCAGCACCAGCCCAGCCTGATGTCGGACTGCAGCGCTATGCTGCCATGGGTTCTGAGTTATGTGGCACT
>NW_009936843.1:0-9347 GCF_000696875.1 Nestor notabilis
GCTCCACTCCCACCGCGTTGCCTGTTGAGGTCCGAGCTGCCGCATTCCTTAATTTGCTCGTAATTAAAGTCTGTTCTAGCTCTGCGTTCGATCCCATGTCACGTAGGTTTCCAGATGCTTCTGCTTTGTGTCGGGCTCCAGCAGTTCGATGTTAGGGGGAAAAAACCTCCTGGACAACTAACTTGCTTCATTTAAACTGCAGCCATCACACATTTCTGAGCACTCACCTTTTCTGGAACTTAATTGTAGGGCTTTAGCAGTCCCTCCCTAGGTAATGGTCACCTATAGATAATAATTGGTATCCCAGATGAGCAGGCCTTGATTGACATGGGTTTAAACTAAAACAGGGGAGGTTTAGATTGGATATGAGGAAGAAGTTCTTCACAGTGAGGGTGGTGAGGCACTGGAATGGGTTGCCCAAGAAGGTTGTGAATGCTCCATCCCTGGCAGTGTTCAAGGCCAGGTTGGACAGAGCCTCGGGTGACATAGTTTAGTGTGTGGTGTCCCTGCTCATGGCAAGGGGGTTGGAACTAGATGATCTTAAGGTCGTTTCCAACCCTAACTATTCTATGATTCTATGACATGGTGGAGTAGTTTATTGTAGTAGGAGAATCTGATTATTGTAGAGGTAGGGTGGGATATAATATGGGGGTTGAACTAAATGGCTGATAAAGAAATAAACCCGTTATTATAATTGGAAAACTTTCTTTTGTGTCTGGAAGTAAAGCAGTGGGCCTAATTCTCCTTTTGCTAATACCTGTCTTGTCTGGAATTGACTTAAAATTAATTGCTCTGCTAGGCTGAGATAGCAATACATTGCAACCCCTTCATTCTGTCTTTCCATCCACTTGAATGTAGGCAGCCCTCCAGGAGTTGCAGAGCTTAGGTCTGCTCAGGCCTTGTCTCTGTCCATTTAACTGAAATGGAATTAACTGTTTTGATTAGCTAAAGGTATAATTTTAAGCTTTCTTAAACTTAGTTTGAATCATTTTAGCTCTCTTTGGCAATTTATTGAATGAACAAAAGTAGAGATAGCAAATCTTCTTAGCTAGAATACTATGAACTTGCTTATAGAGACATGGCCTTGGAAAGATGGTAGGTACTGATGGCGCCACATTTGTCATTTTGTTGTTGTTCGAATGTCAGGAATCCCTTTGGCTTCAGTTTTGAAAAGTTTGGTTAATGGTTTGACTAGGTGCCCTTGAAGACACAGAACATTTTGTCATTGATACGGCTAAGAAAGTAGATCCTAAATCTGCTTAAAATTTTAAGTGAGGAATTTGGTACGTACCTGTTAAAATGCTATCTGTTGGCACTGTTGGGCACCTCGCATTTGGTCTCTATTCATTGTCTCCAGGAATTTGAAGGTTTATTCTACAGGATATTTTCTATCTTCTGACTTTTTTACAGCAATTATTCAAAGTTAAGTGACAACAGTAAATTTTGTGTGAGGTGATAAAGTTGAGTTTAAAAGGAGATTGTCAAGGGAAGTATGTGTACAATGGTAAAGGAGAAGAATTGGATCCTTTGTGGTAAGAGAGGATGTCTGGAACATGGCTGATGTTCACACAATAGAAGGTACATCAGACTGTGCTAGTAGACATCTGGTGGCCAGGGTTTTAAGGATCTGTGTTAGGGTAAGAAAATGGATTTATAGGACCACAGGATAATTCATGTGAGAAGGGATTTCAAGACATGTAAAGGAGGGTCAGCTATGAGGCCAGACCAAGTTGTTCAAGGCTTTATCTAGTCAAAACTTGAAAACTGCAAAGGCATAGCCTCTCTGGGAAACCTGTCCCATGGCTTGATTGTCTTAATGATAAAAAAAGTCTTTTCATGTATCTAGTCAAAACCTCCTGCTTCAGACACCATAAGAAGCGTGTTTCTGTGGTTGGAAATGCTTTTTGCCATGTAGGACCTGCTATCACAAGGGCACTGAGTGCTTCCGATTTCTAGGACATCAATAGAAGCAGCGTGTCCTTTGTGAAAGGTAGGCTTCTGGTGATAGCAGTCAGCCTTGACCTTTTGATCTAAAAGGGGTATAAACTCAGCTCTGTTTTTAAAGAGTAGTGAACAGCAGTGATAGGAAGGGAGATGCATCAGTCAGTCTTCCAGCTAGCTTGGAAGTTGTGTAGAAGTATGGCTTTTGTGTATTTACCTGCCTTGGGGTAAGCATAGGGCAGGCTACAGTCTAAGCTAAAAAGTTCTGTGATAGTATGGGATATTTGTACCATTCTGTTGTGACTTCACTGTAGATGTACTTCTTAAAAGCTAATAAAATATTACAGCATCAGTACAGAATGAACTTTAAAAGGTGCTTCTGTTCTTTCTACCATTTAAAAAAAGCAATTTGCAAACTTCAAAAACTAATCAATGTTCCAAATCATTACTGTGGTGCTTAAAAATGAGGTTCTAGTGTAGAAGATTAATCCTGTGTGCTTTTTGTTTTTTCTTCATTTTTAGGGGTTGGAAAGACTACTTTGATCCAGAAAGTCACTCAAGCTCTAAAATCCTCAGGCACTTCCATAGATGGATTTTACACAGAGGAAGTTAGAGAAGGTGGCAGGAGAACAGGATTCGATGTTGTCACTTTGTCTGGGAAACGAGGACCGTTATCTAGAGTCAGGTACTGAGGTTTTAATAACTGCAAGTGGCTATTGTTTTATGCTTCTGCTCCAGCCTGTCAGCATGTTGAATGCTCCTCCAGAAGGTGATTTCCAGCACACATTGCTTTCATGGTCAGGTTCTTCATTCAGTTCTTGTATCAGCCAGGTCACCTGTATTGTGTATGTAGACAGTGTTTCTACTGCATAATGAAATACTGAAGATGTACTAGGGAAGGGTGTTCTTTCTTACTGCTTATTTTACACCAGGTAGAGAGGAAGCACTGCCAAGTCTTAATGTGAGGCCAAGGCTCTTTGGTTTACATTAAATAGCTTTTTATAGGCAGGGAGGAAGATACTTTTTGTTTCCACAAGCTGATTTATAGAGACAGAAGTAGAAAATAAAAGAGAAATTGCATACAACATTGTTTTACAGAGCCACTGACTGTCCCACCAAACCCATATGTGAATTTTAGGAAAAAAAGAGGGCTTCAGACCCCCACTAACAGTCGGGGCCTCCTGAAGTGCAGAGGGGCTCACAATCTCTCCTGGTTGACTTAGCCTTTTTTGCTTTGTGCAAAACTTGGTCTAGGTTCAGGTGTGCTACTAGCACCTCCTTCAGACATAGGTGATCTTCCTAAATAATTTGCATACTGCTAATAAAAGAAGTTTGCATAAGAGAGTGTGATGCGGCACATGCAAACTGAGTGTTTTTCTGAGATTAAGGGTTTTGCAGCCTATACTGGGATTTGGGCTACTGCTGTGCTGCTGTCTGTAGCGTCACCAAATTCAAAGATCTGAACTACAGGCATTTATTTTGATTTCACTGTAAATATACCTGCTAGCTTTTAGATCCCATTGTCCTTCCTTTCACTGTTCAGATTTGAGCTTACATATTTGTGAAGGTAGCTTATGGTGTATTTATTACCTGAAAGTGTGCTATCTGCAATGTGATTTAATGGATGATTTACAGAGTTTCTTTGCTTTTCTTAGAAGAATTAAGGGGATTTGATTTATTAGGATAACTTCTCATAAATCCACTTGAAATGACTGCAGTGAATTTTCACTAAACTCATTACTTACAAGGAATTATGTGTCTCTTTTTTTCAAATTCAGTTCTGATTCTTCTACTTCAAGACGTGAATGTCGGGTTGGACAGTATGTTGTAGACGTTGTTTCATTTGAGCAGTTGGTTCTACCTATGCTGAGAAATGTGAGTATTCTATCAAAGCTGCTGAAAAATCGATGCTTTATGGTAATCAGTGTTATTGGAAGGCCCTTCTAGAGCTCTAGTTTTGGGTATTAATAAATGGCCTGTTGGATATCGCTGATCCTGATTGACATCAGGAAGCTGGAGGGGCAAATCTGACTTATTCTTTTGTGCTTCATATGGTGTTTGGAGAGATTACAGTCCCCAGTTATTCCCGATCTGACATCACCCTGTGAGCAGGACCTCCTCAGCCTGAGGGATAGCCGATAGGAATTTTCTTCCAATGCCTCTGTCTTGCATATTGGAAAGCAAGCAAAATGCATGAGTGGCTTACTGCACAGAACTGGGTAGAGTTGGTGGGTCCAACAAAAAAAGGCTTTTGCTGCTGCGCTTTTTCTTTATAGCCCTTTTTGTCCCCTCTTGTTCCAGTTCCCATCTTCTTCCAGTAGAAATATTTGTTCCTTGAATCCAGTGGTTACTTTTGATTACCACTGTGTAAGTACCTGCAGACTGGTAGGTTTTAACTGATAATAGCAGCCTGATAGTGCTCTGACTGTGACAAAACTTTCTACACAATCTTTTTAGTATCTTTCTCCTGACATTTTGTTATGGCCTTTTGCCTTCTTCTTCTTCTCTCTCACTCCAGCCTTTGCCCTCTCCAAAATTAAACAAGAACAGATCTGTTTTTGGCATATCACAAACAGTGTGCAGCAGCTGCTGAACTGTACTACTAAGAAGATCCTATTGTGATTTTTCTACCCTGCCAAAGCTCAAGGGGCCAAGGAAGAAGAGACTTTTTATTTGAACTTTGAAAGACAAAAAAGCACCCAAAAACAGAGGTGCAAGGAGCAAAAATGAGATTAAGGCTCTGATACTTGTTTTTGTCAAGAAACATTAAAGTCTGAGAGTAGGGAAGCAGAAACATTGGGGGTAGGGAAGAAAGGAAATATGAATAAAATGGGGCATTTTCATATGTTTATTTTCACTGTAACTTGATTTACTATGTTAGTAAATAGAAAGACAGTTTAATAAAACAGACTTTATTAAGCCAGCACTGTACTCAGAATCCTTTTACTGCTTGCCTTTATGTGAAGTCCAGGAGAGATCTTGCTAGAAGGGTGTTAGCACTGTTGAGTTTTTCTGGTTGTTACGTGGCTTTGTCATTGGAAGTGCTGTTAATCAGTTTTGTGGGAATGTGGTCATGCATGTAGGTGACACAAAATGGAAGATGAGGAAAGTGAGGAAGATCATAGCACTGAAAAAAGAAGTGGCAAATGAAGAATGAGGGCAGGAGAGTTATAGGTATGGTCTAGTTTGATCAGAGAGCAGCACAGAGTGGGTATGTGCCCATTTAGTCTTCAGGACAGATTCAGCTCTTAAGGCTTGTATCTCATTCAGTGCACTGAGAACAGGGGTAGATCCTGCAGTGGATGATCTCTCAGATCTGGAAACTTTACCAGGCAGGACTGAGGATGTTTTTTTTCAAAGCAAAATACTCTGTTTCTCTAATGTGTGACCTAGTGACTAGTATTGGCTTTTAGCTCACTGATCTATAAAAGGATTTTAGATAAAACAGCTGCTCAGCAGAGACTTAACTTGAAAAGATTTTAGGATGCATGTTGTACAGTTCTTCCACTTTCCCAGAAGCAAATACTTTGCCTTCGCAGGGAAAAATACTTCGATTTCTTTTTTTTCTTTCTTTTTTAGGTTCTGTATGATATGGGTGGTATTGGTATATATTCATGAATCCACAGTGGTATTTTGACTTGAGCTGATTTCCTCCTCACTTCTCTAAGTGATGGAGTACAGTTCAAGGTTACTTTTACCAAGAGGCAGTGCACTTCCTTTTTTGCTTTCCAAATTGCCTTTTCTTCAGTGGTAGTCACCTAAGTTGTCTCCTTGACTTCTCTGCTGCTCACACCACTCTGCAGCATGATGCTGTTTGGCACAGTATTCACTTCATGAAAAAAGCAAACAAACCACAAATACGGTCAATTGTTAATATGGTGCCTATCCTGCAGTCCAGGGGGATGGCTGGGACTATAGAATAAGCCATATCTTGCCAAAGAAATGGAAGATGACTGTTCTGATGTGAGGGAGGCTTGGAAATGGCTTGGTTCTTATCCAGATAGCTTAGAAGAAGGCTAATTGTTTTGAGAGAAATGCTAGTTTTGACCATTATTTGACCCAGCTACAAGAGGAGGAACTTCCAAATCTAGATTTAATGCAAATCTTTTATATTTTTTTTTTAATACTTGTGTAGATTTTCATCTATTCTAAATGCATAATTTGATGGGAACAGTGAAGTTTGGAAAAATTGGAGTCCCTCTGATTGATTGATAGCTGCTAGTAGACAACATGCAGTTTCTAATTGTCAAATAGCTTGTGTGGGACCACTGTGAGAATTCTGCTTTGAGGGAAAACTGATATTATGGATATTTCATATTGTAGTTAGTATTTATGCTGTATATATATTTTCATCTTTCCAAAAAATCTATGCTGAAATGGAAATGATAGATTTATAAGTCTCTCACTTACCAGGAGCAGCTTTGACTTCTCCACTTTCCCCTATATTACAATTGTACTGATTTCTTTTGGAGGTATTTCTTTTATTAGCATAGAAATTATTACTGTTACTTGTTCTAAGTTCTGTATTGTTTACAGTCTCTTGATGCACTTTTCCACAGGTAAACCATGGCAGTGATGCAGAGAAAAAAATCTGCGTCATAGATGAGGTTGGTAAAATGGAACTCTTCAGCCAGGCTTTTATTCAAGCTGTTCGTCAAACGCTCACTGGCTCAGGGACTGTGGTGCTTGGAACTATTCCAATACCTAAGGGAAAGCCACTGGATCTTGTTGAAGAAATAAGAAGTAGAAAAGATATTAAAGTGTTCAATGTGAGTAATATTTAATATTCTTAAAGAGCCTTCTGTTCTAGGTTGCTGGTTTATATTTGGCTCTGCTTAAAAAGCTAATTGTTACTACCAGTTGATAGCTGTGGGTAGCTTGTAGGAAATAAGCTTTTTAGTTTCCATTTTATTCTTAATGGGCAGGTGGTTCACCTTATTAAAAAAGAAAGAAAAATCACATTTGGCACTTACTGTAGCAGCCTTACACAGGTGGCTTTGCTTGGGAGGGGTGCAGACGTAATGATACAGTTGTTTTAAAAGGTTTTCTTGCTGTAGTATTATTGCCATATGAGCATTCATTATTCCTGAGAGTTAAATCTTTCAAAGTACAGTCAGATTTTTGAACTTGCTTTCTTTTTTAGACTAGCTTGCAGAAATGTTACCAGTAATCATATTCAAGGGAAAAAAAAAAAAGGTAATAGTGGAGCTTGCAGAAATCCCTTTTAGAGGACAGACACTTGTAAATGGAGTCAGTGAACCAATTTTGGAATTCATAATGTTATTTTTACAGACATAATTTTCAGAATATTAAGGTCTCTGTGCATTTCTGATCACTTGCAGGGAGGTTCTCAAAAACTTCACCACCACAAAATATAGCCTGTTCCCAGGAATACGTATGTGAGGTTTCCTTAACGTCTGCAAGTGTCTTGAATTCTTCACAAAAAAAAAAGCAAAATGCATCCCCCACTCACTCGGTTTCTTTTTCTACTCAGTGTATACTATTTGTAGGAGAGAATAAGGCTATATATCCAAAACTGAACTATAAATTATAAATTCAGGACGTGGGACTTACACATCTTGCCTTAGTAGCAGGGTTAATATGCTGTAGAGCAGTATACTGATGCAGCGTGTTCTTTATCAGATGCCTGTCACAGTGAGAATGCTTACTTTGTTTTCATCTAAGTGGATCAGGAAGGAAAATACACTATCTCAACAATTTATATTGAATGATCTTAATTACTGCAGAGAAAGCAAAGCCTCCATCTTCTTTTCTCCTCTTCAGAGTGAGACTAATAAAACTGTAGGGCTCAGAAAAGTTCCTCAGCTTTTTTTTAGTTGGTGGTCCCATTATCATCTTCAGTTTCTGTTTTTTAAACTAAATGCTTGTTAAGTGCTAAAGCAATCCTAGGAGCAAAGACAAGAGAAGATTCCTTTCCTCACGTAAGCATTCAACTCCTACTATTCCTTTCAGAGATAAATCTCCAGGTTTCCTACTGACAAGCTGATGCATGTTGTCAGGCTACTGAACAGGGATGCATGTGAATGTGAATTTTATATGACTTGCTTTACAGTGGTAGGATTGGGGAAGAGGGAATGGAGAATGCCTCACTGAAAGTAACAGATGTTCGGTATTTACGCTGCAGTCATGACAAGACAATAGTGTGCTAGTGCGTGATGAGAAAATAGGCTGCTAGAAAATAGCATTTGGCTCTTCAGGGAAGCTTTTGAGGCTTTCACTGTCTCCATTTATAGGTGATGTTCTGAGGGCGTATGCTACTCAGCCCCAAGTTGTTAGCTGTATCAGGCTGCTGATACACCTTTCTTTTGAATACTGACTACAGCCAGCAAAAGTCTTCCTGTAAATTTCAGCAGAGGAGTGTTTTCTTTACTGCAGAAATGAGCCATCCTGTTCATGCTGCTGAGATTAGGAGGTACAGGTTTCTCTGTTTAAGTAGAGTTCTCTGGTGAATCCATTAGCCAAAAGCATGGATGTGAAACGTGTGGTAGACTGCAATAGTTTCCAGGTGGCAGAGATCTGCTATGCTGAAGTCTTGTGCAGGAGAGCATCTGTCTCACTTGCTCCAGTGGCACAACATGTTCTTTCTCAGCTGATTAAAACGTATCCCTGAGTAGGAACAGAACCTGCCCGTGGGGAATCAGAGGTGTTACTAGCTGAAGTACATACTGCATCTCCAGCTGTGTTCTTCAAGGGCTGTGGCTTGGGGAGAACCTGGAGTGTCCAAATAGCTCATGGTCAGTAATTTCTTTCTAACTTTTATGGTGCCTGGAAGTGTGCAGAAGTAGGTGGCCACCTTCCAAAAAAGTTATGCCTGCTTTGTTGCTTCGTGTGGAGTTAGGCTGCAGTCAACTAACTCAGTAAGAGTTTTGTCATCTTTCTCTTAGTGTCATGAGGAGAGTTCTGATGTTTGACGCTAAGAGCAGAGAGACAGCTGTTTGGGGTTTCACAGTCCCTTTTGTTTTGAAAGTGTATTCAGATGGTGTAGATGGGCCCAGATGCCCTAAAAGCAGTTGACGATTTGGTCCCAAATGTTTAATTTATTATGCTCAGAGCACTTAACAAGAGGAGCTCTGATATGTAACACATTTCTTTCCATTGTTGCCCAATTCCATTTTGCTGAGATCTAAACTTTCCAGTGAAACTATAGAGGCTCTTTTAGCACTGCTCAGGTCTGTGTAGTTTTGCAGACGGTATCATAAATAGGATCAGATTATCTTTAGCAGCTGGCACATACTCATTTTCCCATTTTCCCACCTATTAATTTTGCTTCTATGAAATCCATTAGCGAAGTTTGGTTGCATATGCCTTTTAAGAAAGAAAATAAATAGCTAAATGGAGCAGAAGAAGAAAAAGATTCCATTTGAATAGACTGCACAAGAGCGGTT
>NW_009936843.1:9378-13914 GCF_000696875.1 Nestor notabilis
ATTCTTAACAATTAGGGGAAGAAAGCTTTTGTCCTCTACTGTTTCTTACTTGGAATCTGGGTGGTAGTTTCCTCCAAATTACCTAAATGCTTAGAATAAGCAGCATCTACGGTTATTGTCAATTCTGTGCCTAAAAAGGTACCTATCTGTTGTACACTCTGTACAGATATTGGGAGATTAGTTCTCTCTAGGAAAGCTGCCTGCACTGAATATCCCCAGATCTTAAGAGGAGACTTCTATCTATGAAGCAGCCTTTGTAAAAGAGTTGTGAAAATTTCCCAGCTCTTGGCACTTTCTCTATGCTGCTTTCACTGGACTTCTGGCGTGTAGGTATGGAAAAGGGATAGATAAAATGTAGCATGGTTTTTGTTGGCTTTGAGACAGTGGGAAGAGCTATAAAATGTTCAGAAGGTCTTTTGAAAGTCAGGATATCAGGACACTTGCTGTGAGTTTTGCTGATCTGTGCTCTGTGCCTTGTTTACCTTGGGGTCTCTCAATATCCCTACTGAAGAGCAATTTCATTCTTTGTTGTCTTGCTCTGTTATTGTGGGGCTTTCTGTTTATCTTACAATAGGCTTGGAATGATACTTAATAAAACCAGCAGCATTTTCAGGCAGATCTTCCCTTTCATTCCTTTGAGTTTGGTTGGCTTTTTTTGTTTGGTTGGGGTTTTTTTAATGACACTTTTTCATCAGTCCCATGTTGATGATCTCTCTCGAATTCAAGTGGCATAGGCAGGGCCACCATCTGTAGGTTTACGGTGTTGGTTTCCAGACATCCTATCTAAATGCTGTAAATAGCAGTAGGCTCCTATTTAATAGTAATAACAACAGTAATACTTCCTCCTGTTCAGAATTGACTGTAGTACTGGAAGGGATACAAACCCATCTGATCAGATCTTAAGTGCAGCTACACGGAAAGCAGTGAAACTTTGCTGGTAGAGAGGTTTATGCCATGCATAGTGTGGTGTCTCCTTCCTTGTCAAGCAGCATTTCTCAAACTTTGTTAAAAATATGAATGCCTTTTTTTTTTTTTTTTTGGCTCATCTGTCTTTGTCTGAGTTTTTCCTGCCCTCTCTGCAGGGATCTGAACAGTTGGGAAAATTCCTTAGGCTCTTTAGAATGAGGGTTTTGCTGACACTTCACAATTGCTTGTTAACCTTCTCACCACCCCAGCCATCTCCCCAGCTTTTGGTTGAGTAATGCACCGTGAATTACTGGGCTCTGTATCAGTACCCAGTCTATCAAGAAGGTGTAATTTATACCCCCTACCAGCTCAGTGCTCTGTCTTTGCTGCACCTGAAAGCTGAGCTGACTAGCAAGTGCTGGCATTTACTTGGCAGTTTACGGTAATCTGCATGTGCTGCAATGCAGATAGACCCACCAAAAGATAGGACGCTGGACTTAACGGATTGTCACAGGTATCGGTCTTATAGCCCAACCTTTCCATGGACTGGTCAACCAAAGGCATACTGCAGTGTGCTGCAAAAGCTCCTCAGCTTTCTCAAGTAGTCTGATTTCTTTTTCAAGGTGTTCCTATCCTGCAGTTCTAAGGCTTCTCAGAATAGAGAGTTGTGCTACTAAGCCTGTTTTAATTTACTTTCATTACACATGTTTTTGGCTAGGTCTGTCATCCTAATAGACACAACCCTTTCAAGAACTGAAGGCATAAGAACTCCTACTTCATAGCAGGAAAATTATATTTGGTAATTGAAAAGGATTTCTGGTAATGACAAAAGTACATGCTGGTTCTTCGAGTGATTCTTGTTAGTTATTCAAGCCCTGAATAATACTGCAAAATACCATGGGTAATTAAATCAAAAAGATCACTGAATATGCAATTACATATGCAGGTTTGTGGCTTTAGTTTATTGTGTTCTCAGTAGCAGAGGCGGCAGGTGTTTGACACTCATCATTCCTTCACTGAGAAAGAAATGCATTTGAATTTCTGCTTTGCTTGTCTTTGAAGTCAACACCAATATAGAGGTTATTCATCAAATTACATCAGTTTTAATTTCTCTTTCTCTAGGTTAGTAAAGAAAACAGAAACAGCATTTTTCAAGACATCTTGGCAGCTGTGGAATCCTGCAGAAAATGAAGACATTTTGTTGCCTGTAAACAAGAAAGCTTTTATTTCAACAAAACATTACAAGGTTTTGCGGCTGTTCTAGTCTGTCCTTCCTGCTTTAGCCCCTGGAGGCTTTACTAGAGCCTTCATGGTAAGCAAGGTAAAGCTGGTAATGCTCTAAAATGTGAAAATGAGCTAGCAGGCTTCTTGTGTATTCAGTTCACAAGCTGATCCAAAAAATTGAACAGATGCATAGTTAACATCCTGTTCTCACCTGGGTGTTTGGAAGTTAGGTGGTCTGACTCTCATGCTAGTTACACCATGTAAAAGCATCTTAATCTTTCAGAGTGTGGTGTGGACTGTTCTGCCTCGACTGCAACTCAGTGTGGGGAACTTGGGCCCTGGTAGAACAGAACAGAGCCCTGCACAAGATGTACATGTGCTCTGCCTGTTTTTATGTAGAAATATCATTGCTGTCAGTGACCCAGCTTGTACGTGTCCAAGTGTGTTTCAACATGGGTGCTGGCCATGAGGTAGAAGGAATAAGCAGATGCTCTTCCTCCAGTCTTTCCAGTTGCAGTATAAAGAAGGTTATCTAGAATTTCAAGGAAATTTCTTGTAGTCCTAAGTGACATTAGCAGAATTCTACAACAGGAGGAAAAATAACCAATGTTGCCCTCTCCTAAGTACTGTAAACCCAGAGAGTAGTTGATAAGAAGGCTGCATTTTGGATTTATTTTCAAGTTTCTGATGGCAATCCTGCCTTGCACCCACTTAAAAAAGTTACAAATGTAAATCTTCAAGTTCAGTCAAATCTCGACTTGTGTTTTCATGCAGCATTTATTAAGTCAGGATTGACTTAATACTATATTAAATAAACCCCATTTGTCTGTATGGGTTTTACAATCCCTTATGTTTATTGATGCTATTTGTTTGGTTGGGTTTTTTTTTCCTTATTCAATTCTGTACAATGTTAATGATGACATAAGTGTTTCAGCATATTAGACAATGTGTTTCCTTACAAGATGTGCAGATGTGTTTAGGAAAAGTGCTACCACTTAATCGGTTTTGTGTGTTGTGAAAGCAGAATTCCTTCCCAGGTGCACACCTGTTCATTGTACAGTTTATAATCATCTCTGGCTGTAAAAAGTTGTTAAGAATTCAGTTGTTTCTTAACTTTTTTTTTCTGTTCAGTTCAAGAACTGTTAAAATAAGAAAACTATTTAAAGGCATTTTGAAATATCATTCTAGTTATTTCTGTAAAACTGATGCCCAGTGTTGGAGCAGATTAGATGGGAACAGGCATTTTTACAGGTGTCCTGGAAACAACTGGGAGCATGGAGGGAAATGTCCTTTCTGTTATTTCCCATATTCAGAACAAGAGTCTGGTACAAACTGCCCCTCCATAGATGGTAAGAAGTAAATGCCGTTTTATAAAGAACACCATGGCCTTGTTCGCTGACTGCCCCATTATACTACCGTTCTGCCCAAATCCATTTGGATGATAGTATTGTCTTTATATCTGGTAAAAAGAGAATTCCTTTTAGGGTCCCACTCCCTTAAGATCTTGGCTGCTTTTTGCAAAATAAGGCTGTGCCCTGGAGGTATCGCTAATCCCTTAATTGCTTCAGGCTCTTACTCAGACATGACACCCTGTTAGAGGTGAAGGATTTTGGACCAAAGTAAACTTTTTAAGGGCTATGTGCCATAGACTTTGAAACAGAAACCTCTCTGCACTTAAGTGTTGCATGTCCTACTGCTTCAGTGTTAAGTCTTTTAAGCTGTCAAATATGCGGCAAAAGAATAGTTCTTTCAATTATTAAATAATTACCCAAAGTCTAGCAAGGTTTTAATGGGACTGCAGTTGAATCTTAAATGAGGACTGACCTTTAAAGCTAACTAAAATGGAGGTATTTGGCACTTCTGTGTAGAAGCTGCGGAGGGGAGTTCCTCCAGGAGCAATGGCAGAGTTCAGTTTTCCATATTCCAGTTCAGCCACTATTGTTAGGAGTTAGTCACTTAAAGTGGTATTTAGACCTCATTAAAGTACATTACATTGCCCTGCATACAGTGACATGATGCCTGCTATAGTCCTATCGTTCAATAGACTGGAAAAAAAGAAAAATCATAACAAGTTTGGAGAATTTTTGACCATTGTGCTTCTGGTACTTTTAAGCCACTGTCTCATGGTGCAAGGAAGACCTTTTATAGCGAGGGTAATTAGTCACTGGAAAAACTTCCAAACGGAGGTGGATTTTTCCTTCACTAGAACTGTGAATGAAGTGTCTGCCCTTTTAAATCAAAGGGTATTTTTGCTGCTGCCATCACTGGCTCTTGGTTTCTGCTACCTATCTCAAGATTGGCGAGTCTTTAATTTGTTGTTATTCTTTTTTTCAAGCCCAACTTCTCCCTGAGCTAGAGTGCTTTGCAGGAGAAAGAAAGAGAAATTTTGTGGTCTTTGTTCAGCAG